>NW_027643558.1:0-150000 GCF_032717465.1 Coenobita brevimanus
CAAGTCTCCATAAAGGCACCAGATATTAATAAATATACAGACATGATAATTACCGTAAAAATAAGCGAAGAAACATCATAAATAAATAATAATAAATGCAGTCATCACTCACCTTCATCATCCCCAGCAGCTCCGTCTCATCTCCCACAATGCTCCTGTGACGTCACCCTCCACCCGTAAAATTATATACTTTTCAATGGCAAATTTTATGCACAGAAGCTCTTGAATATATTATCAGCTGTTCAAATAATAATTCTTGTGCAAACTTTGTAATGAAGGAAATTGGAAGAGGTCTACAAAGCCTCCCAGGCCACGTAGATTCAGGTTCACCCGATGACGTAGCAATGTCTTCAGAAACGGAGGAATCATGTCTAAATGGGGAGCCAATAGGGGGCCAGTGGGGGGCTAAGGATCTCATAACAAAGTCGAGAAATCATAAGCATCTGAGATAAAATCTGCTATATGTTGCACTTGCGAAAATTGAAGAAAAATACATAAAAACAGCAGAAAAAAGACGTAACAAAAAATTTAAAATAAATGCGATATTTTTCTCACATGTTCTCAGTGAAAAGTTAGCTGATTAATGTCAAGTTTTAGGAATTATTTATTTACCGTCTTTGCTTCACTGTGGACGAGGACATGTTGCCTCACCGCACCATCATGTAAACAAAACAACCACCGTGAGGCTGTGATGCTGAGGCAAAGCGCTATTGTTTTTGGAAATTAAAGATGGAAGGAGAGGATATAAGTGGTAGAGGGGCAACGAAGAAGAACTGCAAGAAATGTGGATTTATTGGGAAAGTGAATTACAAGGAACTTTGCAGAAGGTGTGAAGAAGAGGAAGAAAAAAGGAGGGAAGTATGTCACATGCAAGAAGAGGGTATAAAGGTATGATGTTTATTTGTAATGCCTGCAAACCCAGGGTAAAAATTAACATGGACCAATGTGAAGAACTGAGGGAAGAGACCCAAGCTATGAAGGAAGAGCTACAGAAAGTGAGAGAGGAGCAGGAAGAGATGGGAAGGAGAATGATATATGAAGAAGGATTGGAATGAAGAGAGGGAAAGGATGAAAGTACATTGGGGATGAAAGAGAAGTTGGATGAGGTTGGAAGAAGCACATAGAGCTGCAGGAAAAGATGAATGCCATTTATGGAAGATGGGAGGAAAAGGAGAAAGAAATGAAAGAATTGGTAACTAATATTACTGAGAAGGTGCTTAAGAGTGTAATGGAAAATTTAGAAGAGAGGGAGGATAAGGAAAAGAGAAGGAAGAATTTAGTTGTGTTCAATGTGCTAGGAAGTGATAATAGGGAGGCCAGAGAGAGAGAAAAAGAGGGTACAGAGGTATGTGCTAGAATATTTAAAGAAGTATCATCCACTCACTTGATGTAGTGCTGCCTACTTCTTTCTTAGCCTTTATCATTCTTTTTCTGTGCCTGCCCTCCTCCCTTCCTATTTCTCCCATCTTTCCTGTCACTTCTTACTGCTTTTCTTTCCTTTACAGGTAGCTTTACATTGAGTGACAAGCCTAATGGTTTCCTGTATGCCAAGAAACCATTTACAGCCCTGGGTGGTAACCATATAACCAAACCATACGTGCTCCCTATGTGTCAGTAAGTGGGTTGGTGGAGGGTTGGTGCCCCTCCCTGTAAAACAACTAACTCAGTGTCAAATGGCCACCCCTTGCGGGATTGTGGTGTCTGGCAATAGATAAATAGATAGATTCAGGATTGGGAAAAGAGAAGAAGGGAAGGGAAGACCAGTACTTGTAGGACTGAGAGAGGAATATGAAAAATGGAGGATCTTGAAAAATTGTGGGGTACTTAGAAACTCAACAAATGATTTCTATAAGAAGATAAGAATGAGTGTAGACATGACGAGAAAAGAAAGAGAAGCAAATGCAGAGCTAAAAGAAGAACTGAAAGAAAAAAGGAGGCTGGGAGGAAACTGGATAATAAAGGTAAGATCGTAAGATTGGACACAGATGATAATGAGGACTGATGGGACCGGAGAAATGAGAACATAAACAGTGAAGAGGGGGAATTTTTAGTCAGGGTTATTAACATACAAGGTTTGTCTAAATGTAAAAGTAAGGAAGTAGAACAATTAGTAAATGATAATAGTATGTGATGTGATGTGATGTTGTTGAGGTATTGCCTTTACAACGGCACCTCTAAATGATTTCCTTCTTTCTCTTTTCTCTTTCTTATATGTCTTTCTGTGGTCACATCTCCTCTTCTCTTACTACGTGTAAGCTATAATCAGTCGCCTGAATTTCTGAGCTCCTTCACTTTCCTTTCTCTTTTTTTCCAGCATTTAAATATTATTAATTTCTTTTTTTCAATACCACTTGTATTAAATAGGAGGTTCCCAAGTATACTATTTCTTTCCTCTATATATGGCTGTTGTAATTCTACCAGTTGTGTTCTTTCTTCCATATATCCTGTGCAGTCTAATAAAAAATGTATCAAGTCTTCTGTTTCTGCATTACACATTGGACAATTTATCTCAGTTCCCTTGAATCTATTTCTGTTTGCTAAATTTAGTGTATTAGATCTGCATTTAAACAGGATTATGGAGGCTGGTGAATTATCATATATTTCATCTACTCCACCTATTTCTTTCTTCCATTTTTTATATACTTCTAAGCATGATTTATTTTCCATGTCTTTTCCCCACCTTTTTGTGTCCTCATCATATATTTTCCTGGTTAGTTCATCTTTTGTTATATTTTTTAACCCTTCTGTATTTAGGTTAAGATCTTTTAGTGCCTTCTCACATTCCCTCATCCACTTACTCTTGCTCTTCTACAATTTCAATTAATAGTGCATTATTTCTTCTCTTTAAAATACCTTGGAGATATTAAAGCTTTGCCCTCTTTATTTTGGTTTCCATTAGTGAGGCTCGTACTTCGCCCCTCAGGCAGCCTACTGCAGTGCTCATATTACCTCCCAGCATTGTTCTATACACCCCATTTTCTATTTTCTGTAGTTTGTCTATTTCTTCTTTATTAAAATCAATTACTCCTGCAGCATACAAAACTCCAGGGAGTGCTAGGCTCTTCCAGTAAGTTTTACCGATTAAAATTTTATTGCAGCTCCTAGCCATAACAGTAGGTTAAGTTTGCTAGTCTTTGTGCTTTCATAATGATGTTTTCTTTATGTCCTTTAAAGCAGTCTTTAGAGTCCACTACTGTTACCCCCAAATACTTAATTGAATTTACCACTTCTATACCCTCTATTTCTGTTGGTTTCTCCTTCATATTGAATATAATGAATTTACTTTTGGCTGTATTTATTTCTAGTCCACAGGTTTTACTAATATTTATTAACCTTCTAATGTTAGCTTTGGCCTCGTGTGCCTAACAGAAACACAAAAGAAAATTAGCAATATAATATTTAGTCAAAATATATGTGTTGTAGAAAATATGAGAGATATAGAAGAAACGAAGGGAGGGGGATAATGATTCTGTACAAGGGAAATCAAGGGATAGAAGTCAGTAAAGTAAACACTAAAAATACTGATATGATACATGCTAAATGTTCAATAAGAGGTTGGGAGATGAAACTGATAGTGGTGTATTTTGCTGTACATGATAAGAATAGAAACAGAGCAATGAGGGAAGAAATAGAATCTATCATTGAGAGAAGTGAAGAGCCATTAATGATAGCAGGAGATTATAACGGGCATGTAGGGTTTAAAGGGGAACAAAGATTAGATGATAATGGAAGGATGATACTAGATTGGATGGACAAATATAGACTTATAATGTTAAATGAAGATCAGAAATGTACAGGAGAATTTACATGCTGTAGGGAAAAACTAAAAAGCACTATAGATTATACATTGGTCAATGATAAATTATATGATAAGTATATAAGTATGAACATTGACGAAGGTAAAGAGTTTTTTGATTTGTCAGATCATAATTTAAGGGATATAAAAATAAAAGCAAAGAAACGAAAAACAATTCAGAAATACGAAATGGATAGTAAGAGAATATTACAAGTCAGATAATAAATCGATGAAAAAGTTTGAAGAAGAATTGGAAAAAAGAATAAAAAGAGAGAATATCAGAGACATTAAGAAAGGATGAAAAACTCCCTGTACTGTTGTTTGCAGATGATATTGTGTTGTTGAGTGAAGACGAAGTGAAGCTGCAAGGCTTGGTGGATGAGTTTGGGAGAGTGTGTAAGAAACGGAATCTAAAGGTGAATGTAGGGAAGAGTAAAGTGATGGTCTTTGAGAGAGGTGAAGTCAGTGAATGTACAGCGAGGTTGGATGGTGAGGAATTGGAAAATGTGAGTACGTTTAAGTATTTGGGTAGTGTGATGAGTAAGGATGGAGGTTTGGAGGGTGGAGTGCGTGAAAGGGTACAGCAGGGAAGAAAGGTTGCTAGTTCTTTGAAAACAGTGATAAGAAACAGTGACGTGAGCATGGAAGTGAAAAAGTTACTACATGACAGTATTGTGATACCAACTCTAACGTATGGAAGTGAAGCTTGGACGTTGTTGGAAGGACACAAGTCAAGAGTGAGAGCAGTGGAAATGAGTAATTTAAGAGGAGCCTGTGGAGTCACATGGAGAGACAGGCTGACGAATGAGGATATAAAGGAGCGTTGTGGTGTTGATGTGGATGTGATAGGAGGCGTTATGAGGAACACACTGAGGTGGTTTGGCCATGTGGAGAGGATGGAGGGTGAAAGACTGACGAAGAGAGTGTATGTGAGTGAGGTGGAGGGAGGAAGAGGGAGGGGGAGGCCGAGGATGAGATGGAGGGATGGGGTGGAGAGGTATATGAGAGAGGGAGGTGTGAGTTGGGAGCAGGGCAGTGAAATGGCGGGGGACAGGGCGACTTGGAGGCGATTTGTTTGTGGCCACCCCAAACGGGATTGAGGCGTCTGGCAATAGATAGATAGATAGGATGAAAGACATAGCGAAAAGAATACTGAAAGGTACTTATAGGAGACGGATGGGAAAGGAAAGAGTTAAGGAGGAACCGGTGTGGATAACAGAGGAAATAAGAAAAGAAATTAAAGAAAGAAAGAGACGTAACAGATGTAGGAGGAATGCAGGTCACAGGAAGAGGATGAAATGTTGAAAAACCTGTACCTGGAACAAAAACGTAAAACCCAAAAGTTGATTAAAGATGAAATATATAAGTATGAAGACAAAATAATAAAGGAGATAAAAGATAAAAGGGATAATAAAAATATTTGGAAATATGTGAAGAAGCTGAAAGGAGAGAAAGAGAAAGAGGACAATAGGTTGATGGTATATGGGGAAGATGGCAAGAAATTTGAGAAAGAAAGATTAGAGGAAGAAATAGGAAAGTTCTGGGGAAATATATATAAAAAGCAGGAAAACAAGCTAGAACAAATATGGAATAGACAGAAGAAGGAAGAATATATGAAGGAATATGAGAATGTAAGAGAAAGGATACAGAGAGGAGGAGAATTCCAAGTAAGAAGAGGAAGGGAAGAGAGGTTAGAACAGGAAGATAATTTAAGGATGATAAAATCATGTAATATAGAAATAAGAGAACATCTTGAAATGGCATTTCAGGTAGATAAAGGTATAATATTTACAGAAGAAAAGGCAATTACAGAGGAAAAGGTTATCAAATGTTTAAAAAGAATGAAAAATAAATAGTATCAGGACTGGACAGAAATAAGCCAGAGATGTACAAAGCATTCCTCAACAACAAAAATAACAGGGATTGTTTAGTAATATGTCTAAAGAATGTAGTAGAAAAAGGAATAGTGCCAGAAGAGTGGAAAGAAACAAAGACAATACTGATACCAAAAACAAAGAGACCAAAGATAGGCGAATTGAGGCCAATTGCTTTAAACAATGTGAGATATAAAGTGCTGATGGCAGTCATGAGAGAGAGTACTGAAGAGCATTGAATGAGAAATAATATGGAAAAAGAAACACAAGCTGCATTCACAGAGGGGGGGAGGATTGAAAATAATTTGTTAATATTGAGATATTGCATCGAAACCTCATTTCACAAAAAGAAACCACTTGTAGTAATATCAATAGACTATTCTGAAGCTTTTGATAGTATAAAAAGGGAGAAATTAATAGAATTATTAGTAGAATATAAAATAAATCCAAATGTAATTAATTTAATAGCAGAAGTTTATAAGGGAGACAAAACAAAAATTGAACTAGAGGATAACAACATGATGACATTACCAGTAACAAGCGGAATACGCCAGGGATGTACTGGATCAGCCACTCTGTTTAAATTAGTTACATATAAAATAATGCAAAGGTTAGAAGAAATAAACAAGGGTTTTCTATCTATCTACTGCCAGACGCCATAATCCCGTAAGGGGTGGCCATTTGACTTTGAGTTATTTGTTTTACAGGGAGGGGCACTAACCCTCCACCAACCCACTTGTTGACACATAGGGAGCACGTATGGTTTGGTTATATGGTAACCATCCAGCGTTGTAAATGGTTTCTTGGCTTACAGGAAACCATTTGGCTTGTCACTCAATGTAAAGCCACCTGTAAAGGAAAGAAAAGCAATAAGAAGTGACAGGAAAGATGGGAGAAATAGGAAGAGAGGAGGGCAGGCACAGAAAAAGAATGATAAAGGCTAAGGAAGAAGTAGGCAGCACTACATCAAGTGAGTGGATGATGGTCGCCACCACCTACCACCAACTAGAAATTAACAGACAGAAAAACCAAGCATTGATATTCAATATGAAAAACAAGCCAGAACAAATAGGGGGAATAGAAATAAAAAAAAAGATAAAATATCTTGGAGTGGTAATAGAAGATACAAGAAACTTCTTTAGAGAACAAAAGAAAATTATGATTGAAAAAGCACGAAAAATGGCTAACACAACATACTCAGTAATTGCTAAAAGTTGTTCCAGATTACGTATTGGTAAAACTTATTGGAAAAGTATAGTGATACCATCAATATTATATGGAGTAGGAGTGATAGATATGACAGAGGAAGATATAAATAGATTACAGGTTATAGAAAATGGAGTTTATAGGCAAATTATGGGGGCACCAAGGTATGCACAGGAGGCTGCTTTGAGGGGAGAGGTGGGGGCTTCAAGCATATGGGCCTGATGGGGTCCCTCGTGTTGTTCTCAAGAACTGTGCTTCTGTGCCTACACCCTGCCTAGGCAAACTCTTTCGCCTTTGTCAACTTGTACCTTTCCTTCTTGCTGGAAGTTTGCTCTCATTCAGCCAGTCCCAAAGAAGGGTGACCACTCCCAACCCTCCAACTATCGTCCAGTTGCTTTAACGTCCTGTATTTCAAAAGTTTTCGAGTCAATTCTCAATAGAAAAATTTTAAGGCATCTTTCCTATCACAACCTTCTTTCCGATCGTCAGTACGGGTTCCGTCAGGGACGCTCCACTGGCAATCTTCTCACCTACCTTTCAGAGTCCTGGTCATCCTCCTTTCGGGACTTTGGCAAAAGCTTTGCCATTGCACTTGACATCTCAAAGGCTTTCGATCGAGTCTGGCATAAATCTTTAATTTCCAAACTGCCCTCCTACGGTTTTTATCCTTCTATCTGTGCCTTCATTGCTTGCTTCCCCTCTGGTCGTTCTATAGCCGCTGTTGTAGACGGCCATCGTTCTTCTCCTAGATCTATCAACATTGGTGTTCCTCAGGGCTCTGTCCTATCACCAACTCTCTTCCTTTTATTCATCAATGATCTTCTAAGCTGTACATCTAACCCTATCCACTCATACGCTGATGACTCCACCCTTCACCTTTCCATTCGGTTCCCGCAACGCCCATCTCAACAGTTACTTCAACAAGCAAGGGATGAGGCTGTGGCACACCTAATGTCTGATTTGGCCCGTATCTCTGACTGGGGTAAAAATAATATGGTTGTCTTTAATGCATCTAAGACTCAGTTCTTACACCTATCAACCCGACAAAGTCTTCCACAGGTATACCCACTAATGTTTAATAATATTCAGCTTAATCCTGCATCATTCTTGAACATGCTTGGGGTTTCATTTACTCGGGACTTATCTTGGAAAGATCATATTACATCTCTTGTAAAATCTGCTTCCAAGAGATTGGGTGTGCTAAGCCGACTCCGCTCTTTCTTTACCCCTGCGCAATTGTTGACTCTATACAGGGGATTTATCCGCCCCTGTGTGGAGTACAACTCTCATGTGTGGGGAGGCTCCCCACATACAGCTCTTCTCAATAGGGTGGAGTCAAAGGCTTTTCGTCTCATTAACTCTCCTCCTCTTACTGACTCCCTTCAACCTCTGTCTCTTCGCCGCACTGTTGCATCTTTATCTCTTTTCTATCGCTACTTTAATGGTCACTGCTCCTTTGAACTGTCTGCTTGCATTCCTCCACCTCTACGTGGCAGCAAACTCTCATCCTTTTTCTGTCCAACTCTCTAATGCAAGAGTTAACCGTTACTCCCAGTCTTTCATTTATGCAACAGGTCAGCTCTGGAACTGTCTCCCTCTGTCTGTATTTCCTGCTGCCTATGATCTCCAGTCTTTCAAACGCAGTGTGTCCAGGCATCTCAAAATGATCGGATCTTGAATTTGGCTCTCTATTGTATTTTGTTTTTCTCTTGGAGGGAACTGTTACTGCGGGCTCATGGCCTTTGGTTCCTTCTTCCTCGCATAAAAAAAAAAAAGAGAGAAAAAAAAAAAAGCCCTCTCCCCCTAGGATATTATTTTCCAACATAAAACCTTCAAAAAATTGTATTTATCTCTTGCCCTTAGAGGCCTAGTTACAAAATGAAGAGAAGCAAATTTTCTGGGGAAAAGAAACACATGATGAATGAGGATGCAAATAGTGTTTAATATACTTGCAATAATGATAATACAATATATAGCTGAGCTTAGCAGTTTTAACCTTGCTCCTCAGAATTAGTAGGCTAACCATGTTCCTGAAAATAAGTTGAATTGCATATGTTCTTGGGAATAACTTAAATAAGTGTTTGTATAAATAAGGAAACTAACCATGTTGCTAAGAATATGATAATCATGTTAGTTAGCCTACCAGTAACCACATTCCTGAGAATAATTTGAACTATGGTAATCATGTTCATGAGAACCACCCTGTTTGGGATACATGGCGTCTGGCAATGAATGAATGAATGAAAATGTGTTCCTACGAATAACAAAACTAATCATGTTCTTAAGAAAAAGTAACCATGTTAGTTAGCCTGCCTAGGCCTATGAAGCATAGTTTCTGGAAATTAAAATACAAGGTAAAACTACTTTCAAAGATCATTCTGGCATGAAACTTACTCTGCACCAGAGAAACATTATAGGCCTACAGGTATTACACTATTCCTAGACAACTCTTCCCAGCTGCTAGTACTCCATTTTCAACCTTAATCGTAGCAGTTCTACCCTGAATCACATCAGTTATACATTTATTTTGAATAACACAAAGTTCATCTGGTGTCACTAGGAAAGAAAGGTCTTCAGAACTGCCCCAAACAAAGTGATCTTTCTTAGCTTCCAATTCCTTAAGAAAGTGTACTTCAAGGCCCTCTTCTTCTACTCTCTCTACCCTACCAAGACAAGCTTTATGTGTAACAGTGTTTCTACCTCTGGAAGTAGAGTTAATGACAGGTAGCTTCACTATAACCCACGATCCTTGCTCAGGTTGCTGTTGAAGATCTATAAACTGCATTGCATTTTCAGTGGACATAGTTTCTACGCCAATTGAGTCATCATCACTATCTTCCAGCGATACCATGCTGGCTTCTAGCGATTCATCACTGGAAGAATCTCCATTTTCCTTAGCTAGAGTGTTCATTGATGTTGAAGCAGTCAGAGGTTCAGACGTCTGAGCGGACTTGTCTTTCTTGGGAAGTTTGGAGTCCTTCTTGCATTTCTTGAGCTCTAAAGCTCGTTTTGCATTGCGTTCCTCTTCCAGCAACTGGATTGTGGCTGATGAAGAAAGAGCAAAGGTCTTGTCTCATGTTTTTTTTTGTACTTAGGACCTTATTGTTTTACGTGGTGATGGGAACCACTTATAGTTTTTAAATGCAGGGTTGATAGTTGATCCTTGTTTGGGCCTGTTCTTCATGCTTGGTGATAGGAATGTCTTTTGATGGTATTCTGAAATTAACTTCAGCTCTTTTTTGTAAGAGAAACCTTTTTACTTTATCAGTCAGGGCCAAACCACATGCTGTTGCTCTGCAATGCATAGAAGGTTGAATGTTATTATACATAGATGCCACACATTCTGCTTCTTGAAGTCCTTGCTGGACTAGAGATGCTTGGGGAGAATCAGTTTGTACACCAGTATGCACATGAGTCAGAAAATCAGTCTGTGTCCCTTTCTCTACTATACCACCTTGATCAATTCCATCAAATAGTACTGTAGAGCAAGCCTTCATTGCTTCAGTTGTGATCTTTGAATAGTCAGGAGCCTCAGGATCAAATGGATGAAGTCCACATTTCCGGAAACCATTAACAATGTTTTCCTTCTTGCAAGCCTTCTTATACATAGAGAGAAAGACTGGAGCAAAGTAAGTCTGGTTAAGTGTTTCATCAGGGTGATCCTCTTACCAATCTGCAGCTGCTGTCCTCCAAGCCTTTTTCAAGGGACCAAACACTGAGACGTCAAGTGGTTGCATGAAGTGAGTTGAGTTTGGGGGCAACCCATACAATATTATTTGTAAGTCCTTGAGATCTTTAGCCAAGTGAACTTCATGAAACTGAGCGCGCGATGGGCGGGGAGTGGGGGGTTGCGCAGGGGATGCGCAGTGTACAGGATGTCAGCGGTTTCTGTATAGGCCAACACACGTAACCCTCACTTGTTCATAATATATTAAAATTTTTGCAGAAATAGTGGTCTTAATAAATTTAACTCATTTACCATAGTCGTCACCTTATCTATCACTGTGGTCAACTGACTGACCAGTGTGGTCGACTGATTTACCACTATGGTTGACTGATTGACCACTATGGTCAACTGATTGACCACTGTGGTCGATCACTGATCGGATACTAACACAGCACAGTATATAAGAGAGTGTAGACACCAGGAAAATTATGAGCCCAGTAACACATGTAAGCTTAAAAATGATGTCATGTCGCATTAATTCAATCATTTTGGAAGAATAATATTTTGTGATCGAATTCTAACACAAAGAGGATTTTGGGTTTAGTATCCGATCACCTCCCCTTGCTAGGACAATGTGCAATATAAACAAGTATTTCGATTATCCTAGTGTTATTCCAACATTCCACAACAACATGATATCATATAATTAAACAGAAAATGTAAGGAAATATAATTTTAGAATTTATGAAGAACGTACAGTACTACTCTTACGGACTTCGGTAAGAATCGGGAGAAAATAGACAACATCTTATCTTTCGAGTATGGTAGAAACTAAACTACAATATTCATCCCATTTACTTCATTTTTTCACATAACATTTAGCTTTCATTCCTCTACATTTTGGTGGTCTACCAGATAACATATCTTTGTAGTTTTTCTAGTAGCAGTTTTTATTCAAGAAAAATTGAAAGTGATCGTACACTAACACAGTGATCGGATACTAACGCTCCTACCCTACTGGTGAGATAGTGATGAGATAAGGGACAACTGCACCAGTCATAAATAGATACAGACAGATGGATAGATAGAATTGCACACACAGCACTGGTGCTGTTCAGCAACAGAAGACCAGATAATTATTACTGTTATTACCTTTGTGGTAGGTGGGGGTGCCCACCATCCACTCACTCAGTGTAGTGCTGGCTTGGGTGTCTGCCCTTTCTTCTCTTCCTTCCTTCCTCTTCTGTCTTTCTTTCCTTCATTCTTTCCTCTTCCTTCTGCCTACAGGTGACTTTATACTCCCTCTTCTGTCTTTCTTTCATTCTTTCCTCATCCTTCTCCCTATGGGTGACTCTACATTGAGTGACAAGCCAAATTGTTTCCAGTAAGGTACACCTGGAACCCATTTAATATGCTGGGTGGTAACCATAAAACCAAATTATGGTGCCTGGTGGTTTACTGGGTAATTAAGGTACTCCAAACAAATTGAGCCTGTGTTGGTTTATATCCAGGGGATGGTTGGGGTTTATTGCTCACATAATTCCTCTCAGGGATGAGTGAGGCTGGTTGCTCTCATCTTAAATGTCAGGACCAACTTGCCTAGGCCTGGGCTCCTATTCTCCTCATGGGGCAGTTGGATAATGGATGGAGGGATTATTAGTTTTTATTAATAAGACCATGGTATTTTTGTGGCCCTATAGATGCAGAGGCAGTGATGAGAGACAGGAATGGGAGGGGATGAAAGTGAGAGTTGTAGGTCAGAATTCAAGGTGTCATAGGAGGCTTTGTAGCATAAATGAAAATACACACATGTTATGGGACTAAAGAGGTTAAACAAAACCCAGAATATCCTCACAAGTGACATTTAACCCACCATCTTTGTTTTGCAGGCAAAGTAAAAACTAAAGGCGTTTCAAAACCTGCGTATTGTGCTGGTGGGTTTTTCTGAGGAGAACCAGGGTCAGATGAAAGACCTGGTGCACCAAAATGATGGCATTATTACAACTCTGCATGACCAGAATGCAACACATATGGTAAGTTCGTGATTACATGCTCCTCTCATTTATATTTGGTATATACAGGAGATAGACTAGGACATAGATAAACATACATACCGTACCCTTTTCTTTTTTCCTTCTTTTGTTTTTTGTATTGTGATCCCTACCCTGACGTATGGAAGCGAGGCGTGGACCTTGCAAGAGGGGAACAAGTCAAGAGTGAGAGCAGTGGAAATGAGCTACTTGAGAGGAGCATGTGGAGTGACGTGGAGGGACATGTTGACGAATGAAGAAGTGAAGGAACGTTGTGGGGTAGATGTGGATGTGGTTGAGAAGATTAGGAGAAATACACTGAGGTGGTTTGAACATGTGGAGAGAATGGAGAATGAAAGACTGACTAAGAGGGTGTATGTAGGTGAGGTGGAGGGAAGGAGAGGGAGGGGTAGACCGAGGATGAGGTGGAGGGATGGAGTCGAGAGGTATATGAGGGAGGGGGGGGTGAGTTGGGGGGAGGGTAGTCAAATGGTGGGTGACAGAGTGACTTGGAGGCGTTTTGTCTGTGGCCACCCTTTGCGGGATTAGGGCGTCGGGCTATAGAATAGATAGATAGTTTTTTCTCTCTGGCTTCCTTCTTTCCATCCTCCTCTGTGTAGTAACTTAATCTGTGCTTAATCTGTTCTGGATGGCATTAGCTGTTGTGTCATAATGTGTTGTTTTCTTTGAATGATATTTAGATAGATAGATAGATAGATAGATATTTATCATGCATTATTCTGTATTCTTTTATCATAATGCTTTGATGTGTATTTATAATTTTTCCATTTATTATTTCTTGCGTTTTCAAGATATTACCAACCTCTTCAGAAGATAATGGAATATTGTTTTGTTCTCAGTTTCCATTTTGTGCATCCCACTCACTACTTTGAAATAAAAGTAGATTTGGTTTAGGATGATGATGATGTGAAAGAAGATGTAGGTAACTTTAATAATATTTTTCAGGTAATAGAAGACCAGTCCATCACAGGGAAGCCACCAGACTCTCTTCCGAAGGCTTACGTGGTCAAGGCAGAATGGTTCTGGACCTCAATCCAGATGGAAGCTTGTCCCAACGAGAAGCTGGTTCGCTGTAGGTGCAGGTAAGGGTGCAGGGGAAAATGTAAATGCCACTCATCCCCCCTTCAGTGTACTGAACTCTGAAAACGTGGCAGTGGATGCAGTGACATTTAACCATTCTTGAGGTGAAGGCTTTGTACATTTGACTGTGTGGCCTGGGGTAGCAGGATCATGACAATGCATATATTGCCAATGTTGCAAATTAAATATAGCTAATTTTGATTTTATCCATGCATATCGTTGTTTAGCACCTGACATGGATTCCCAGCCCCCTTTTAGCTCAGGAGATGACCAAGAAGTTAAATTTGACTAAGTAACCAAGGAGATTAATCCCTGTATCACAGCGATGACCAATCGAATTTTACCTAACTTAGTATTCAAACTGTTAAATAAAAAAATAAAAAAAATCTGTTACCTCTTACTTAATAGACAACAAAGGCAGACTTCCTGACTGTCATCTGAAAGTCATGGGTTCGATCCCCTGCCCAGTGTGTGTATAACAATCTAAGGAAACCTTCCTTTACATATGACAGGCGAGGATAGTGGATAGGCTACAAGTTAAGCCAGTGTCACACTGGGCAGGAAACGGTATGTTAGCCGCTTTGCAAGCCGAATGACCAACAGTCAGTGGGATCCAGCTTGATATGAGGTTGGTTGCTGTGATAAGGACTCAGATGAGCTAAATATCGACTTTTCAACTGTTCTTAACTGTGAATGAAATATTTAGTTAGAACAGGAGATAAGTTTAAATGAAAGCGGCTCGCAAAAGTGGCTAACATGTTAGTCACTTTTGCCCATTGTGACTCGACCTTTATGCACTCCATTCCTCCATCTCATCTTTGGTCTCACCCTCCACCTCTCACACTCTTCTGGTCAGTCTCTCATTCTCCATGATCTTCACTCCTTCAGTTCATGTCATCCTTGGTCTCCCCCTCCTTTCCTCCACCTCAAAAATGAGAAGCACGTAAGTAACCTCACTGGGGGAACTTAAGTTTGTCGTCTACAAAGTGTAGCCTACTTAAGGCCAAAAAGTAGTTTGGTACCTGTCACTTAAGTATTCTGTCCAGACTGACTTGCAAGTTGTAAAAAAAAATTTTGTCTACTAAGTGTGCTTATCAGCACTAAGTATTTTTGGTGGTACGGCCACTGATGCTCACTCTGGAAAGGAAGTAGGTCCATCATGGAGATATTCACTGAGGCGGTTTGGCAAAGTGGAGAGGATGGAGAGCGAGAGACTAACAAGGAGAGTGTGAGTGAGGTGGAGAGGGGAAGAGGGATGGGGAGGCCAAGGATGAAATGGAGGGATGGAGTGGAGGAGCAAATGAGAGGAGGGTGAGCTGAAAGCAGGGCAGTGAAATGGCGGGGTGCAGGGCGACGGGAATTCATGAGTGTGCACGTATTGTTTGTTGGGCACTAGTAGAACACAGAACAAACATTGTGTGTGTGTGTGTGTGTGTGTGTACCGTCATAACTGAGGAGAGGTCCAGGGGCAGCGGGTCACTTCAACACTGGCCATTTACCTGCCCTCTATTGGCACACTAGTGGCTTTTTTTTCTAGTTTGTGTTGACTGTACCTTTTATTCTCTCTCTCTCTCTCTCTCTCATACTACTACTACTACAACTACTACTATTACCACCACAACAACAACAACTACTACTACTACTCAGGTGTTGTCAGGTTAATTGTCTTCTAATTGATGGCCAGGTAACAGGTGGTGGAGCAAATGAAGTAAGGTATTTGAGTTCCTTAGGAGGTCATTACTGCAATATTTTTTTTATATCCTCACTGTTATGCTCAGATGATTATGCTTAGAGGATGGAGTACGTGAGACTGACTAGGAGAGTGTGGAGGAAGAGCAGATCAAGGATGAGCTGGAGTGATGAGGTGGAGACGTACTGTATGTGTGTGTGAAGGACAGGGTGATGTGAGTGAGGTGGAAGGGCGGGAGGAGAAGGTGGGGAGGCCGAGGATGAGATGGAGAGATGGGATGGAGATCTGAGAGAGAGAGGGTTGTGAGCTGCAGGGGAGGGGAGTGAAATGGGGGGGGGAGGGCGATAAGGAGGCGGAGTTTGTGGCCATTCCTTACGGGATGGAGTCGTCATGCTATAGACAGTTAGATATATTGGTGTAATGTTAATAACTGTTCTTTATTCTTCATTTTATTTTATATTAACCTCGTCATCCTTGTTCTTATTGTTTTTATAATGCTGAAAAGTATGGGGAAGACTGTAGGCCTATCATGTATTAAGCAGTGTAGCTCGGCCTTATTACACTCATTTCCTCTCCCCCTCCTCCTCCTCCTCCTCCTCTTCCTCCTCCTCCTTGTCTTCTCTCCTCTCCTGTTCTCCACCTCCTCCTCCTCCTCCTCCTCCTCCTCCTCCTCCTCTTCTTTCCTCTCCTGTCCTCCACCTCAACCTCCTCCTGCTCCTCCTCCTCCTCCTCTTCTTCTTCTTTCCTCTCCTGTCCTCCACCACCACCTCCTCCTCCTCCTCCTCCTCCTCCTCCTCCTCCTCTTCTTCTTCTGTCTTTTTTCCTCCTTTTTCTCCTCCTCTTTCTCCTTTCCTTGTGCTCCTGTCCATTCCTCTTTCTTTTTATCATTCTCCACTTCCTCCTCCTTCGCCCTCTTCCCCCTCTTTATCTTTTCCCTCCTCATCCTCATCCTTTTCGTCATTTCCTTTTCCTCCTCCTCCTCCTCCTCCTCCTCCTCCTCCTCCTTTTCATCATTTCCTCTTTCACCTCTTTCTCCTCTTCCTCCTCATTCTCTCTCTCTCTCTCTCTCTCTCTCTCTCTCTCGCAATCAACTAAACTATATCATGCAGTACTGGCAGCTGTGGCTTTGTTAGGTAATTTTCTCCTGCCTTTTTTGTGATTTATTGTTTTTTTGTTTGAAATGACCAGTTTTTGAAATCCCCCCCCCCCTGAGCAGAGTAAATTACAGGACAGTTTAGGTATAGTAATTAATTAGCATGTGAAAGTGATGCAGAGGCATATACAAGGAAGTAGAGAAGCTTTGTGGTGTTGGTGTGCAGTTATGCAACAGGTCAGCTCTGGAACTGTCTCCCTCTGTCTGTATTTCCTGCTGCCTATGATCTCCAGTCTTTCAAACGCAGTGTGTCCAGGCATCTCAAAATGATCGGATCTTGAATTTGGCTCTATATTGTATTTTGTTTTTCTCTTGGAGGGAACTGTTACTGCGGGCTCATGGCCTTTGGTTCCTTCTTCCTTGCATTAAAAAAAAAAAAAAAAAATGTGTGACAGAAAGTGTTAAGAGAAATACAGTACAGTACTTTGAAATGGTTTGGCCATGTGGAGAGGATGGAGAATGAGAGACTGACAAGAAGAGTGTATGCAACTGAAAGTGTTAAGAGAAATACTTTGAAATGGTTTGGCCATGTGGAGAGGCCAGGAGAGTGTATGTGAGTGGGGATGCATAGCAACTGATATTAATAATTTCATTTGTCCACAGATCAGTGTCAGTACAGTCATCTGGTACCTAAGTCTCAAGGGATTAACAACCAAGGAGATTCCTGAGGACATGGTGGCTACACTAGGGGACGATACCTCTTGACAGTGAGGTAGTGCATCGCTACATAATGGCTGATATTTTATATTTTCATAGCATCTGCAGGTTAGTCTCTAACAGAAAAATAACTCAGTAACTTTAAATTATCTGTGCAGTCATTCACCAAGATGAACTGGACACACATTCAGTGAAAACTGTACTGTATAGCTCATCTCCTTCTGCCTCAGGCCATGAACTTGTCAGTCCCCTCTCATGTAGTTTGCAGCAGTAATTGGCAGTACAGTAATTGGCTGGTTCTGGTGCATTGTTGCACTTGCACTGCAGATAATTTTGTATGGTAGAGCCAAGATATCAAAGGTTTGAATGACATGTGAATGAATGTATGGGTCATTTAACTGGCCATTTTGTTTGATACATTTTGTTTGTTTACATTTACATGATATTTGTCTATCTATCTATCTATCTATCTGTCTATTGCCAGACGCCTCAATCTTGTTTGGGGTGGCCACAAACAAATCGCCTCCACGTCGCTCTGTCCCCCGCCATTTCACTTCCCTGCTCCCAACTCACACCCCCCTCTCTCATATACCTCTCCACCCCATCCCTCCATCTCATCTTCAGCCTCCCTCTCCCCCCCTCCACCTCACTCAATACATCAGTAAGATGTATTATTGAACAGTAAGTAACTACTGCCTTACTTTGCAGACCCCCTTTGGAACCGGCTGGTGTTTTGGTACCACTAACAACCCCTTCTTCCAGGCCCTGACCCTGGCAGCTACTACCATGACAGTGGAGTGTGACTACAGACTTGGTAATTATGTACACAAGCATCACTCTTAATCAGCAAACATTCACCCCAGTTTAATGATATACAGTAACTGCTTAGGTAAAACCCCTATATCAGTGTACTTTTAACATGTAAAGTAATGGGGAGCATTTACCAGCCTTGGGTTTCCCCCCAAACCAAGTCCAAAACCCACCCAAATGAGCCCAAAAACAAATTTAAAGCCAATCTAAATGGCCTAATAACTGAGTTGTTTACAGTACTGGTTGTATGAAAGAGGTTATTGTGTTTTGGAACACCCCTACATATGACATGGACTTAGCGTACATTATATGACTGATTCATAGTGACAGGTAGATAAAATATGTGGGAGGAAAACACAGGAAAGGACATTAGTTATATAATTAATGTTTCGGACTGCACAGAACCCATAGGTACACGTGTGGCCCATGATTTCAACACACCATCTGATCCTACTTGTAACTGGAGGGAATCTGTAGCCAGGGTGTCACACAAGGAGAAAACCAGTTGTTCATTTTTGAGGAGGTGAGATGGGTTCTATGTAATTCAAAATATCAGAAAGACATTCAGCTCTCTGTGTTCCCCTCCCATTCATTTTATTGGGTAGTCTGTATGTATATCCATTTCTCATTACCTTATCCAGTGTTATCTGGGGTGGCCTTCACAAGATTACCAAGTACCTATATCCTAATTTCAAACCAACCATGTCCACACTTATCCACAGTCCTTCATTCCACCTTTCTTTTTCATCCTGCCTGTGCTTCATATCTAAAATAATATTCTAATGTATAACCAGTCACATCTATACTTTGCTGCTCTTCATTCCATATTATTCTTCTCTCCTGCAAATATTTTCTGTCATTTTCGTCATCATCTGGACCTCCTTTCCCACCCTGGGGCAGGGTCGAGTACAGCTTTACTACCAGTGTCCTTATTCCTCCATGTTAGCAGTCATCATCTCCTTCATCCTTTCACTTCACTGAATAAACTTTCTTGAGTATTATTAATGTCAAACCAGCCATTCCTTGCCATAGCCTGTGAGAATTCATATAAGTTTAAAGATCTCCCATTTTTCAGGGGAATTTCAGTGGTGATTCCCTCCGATACATTCTCCCACTGGTTGATAAGTTCCTACCACAATCAATGACTGCCTAGTAGTGGGACTTAATTATATAGAGGGTGATTTTTTTCCAAGATGTCTGACTCTCTTGAGAAGTGATATGATATTGTTATAGTAGTGAGTCACCTTTTAATGGTAACGTCATCAGTATGGGGATGAATATTTCATTTTTTCTTGTTATCTCTAGGACAGATTTATTCCCCCTTTAAGAAACTCAGAACAGGTGAGGTTAGATATCGCCTTCCTTTATACCCCCACTGCAGGTCTTCCAAAATGTGCAGAAAACCTTCAGGCAGCAGTTAAGATAAATCAGTAAAGCACGTCACTGGACTGAATTGGTCAAGTTAGCAGAGTTTAGATGGGTAATTTAGTCAGTAGGGGATGGTAGTGATGCTTTCATCAAAAATGGGTAATCCAAATGTGTCTGTAAGGATTTGAGAACCGTAGAAAGAGAATATTAGAACCACATTTGAGGTGCTCAGCAATGAAAGTAGAGAAGCACCAAAAACTAAGGAAGGTAAAGGATTTTGATTATGTTGTATTCTCACATTATGGTAGATTCATGCATTTCAGCCTTTGCTTCAGTGCCATGTTTCATTTACTGTATATACCAATACAGTCAAGAAATTAAGTGTTATCAAGTACTTTTCTGAGGTTTGATGAGCACATGATGGGGAAGTCAATCAGTCAAACGTGTTTTAGTCCAGTCAAGATTTTTATTGCATTTCACAAGTTGATCTTTGAATAAAACTAAGAAAGTATATTAATTCCTTACTCTGCTGATAGGTGAAAGGGAAAGAGATAGATGTATGGAGTTAGTGGTACTGTAGAATAGCTAGTAGAAAATGGTGTTGACACAAAAGGAGAATTAAAACTTAGGGAGTGAGTAGGTGAATGTAATAATGCATAACTCTTATTTATATCCTGTTATTGCTGCTGCCAGACTGTTTTATTCAGCGTTAGAGAAAGGACCAGACTGGAGGGGTTAGATATGGCCTTTTTCATCCCATTCACTACTACTCACAGGTCCATCAGAGGCTGAATAAAATCATCTGGTGTTAGCAAGCACAGCATTTGAATTAATGATATTGGATTGAACGGGTTAACACTGTAAACTTGTATTTAACCATAACCTTTGTATTCATTAGTTTCAAATTAAGATAAAACAGTCTTGTAAAGTACCCTACTTCTCATGACATTAACTCTTTTGAGTACTGTAAGCAACGTTGGGTCTGGTTAGTACTTGGATGGGTGACCGCCTGGGAACACCAGATGCTGTTGGCATCCCTATGTGTCAGGTGGGGTTGGTGGAGGATTAGTGCCCCTCCCTGTAAAACAATTAACTCTAAGCCCTTGGCCACCCCGTCTGGGATACATGGCGTCTGGCAATGAATGAATGAACTGTAAAAGAAGCTAACCTAAGCTAACACCTGTAAATAACTCACTAAAACCAACAAATAAAATATGAAAATTGTCAAATATAGTCCGGAAAAATCAAGTTTAGTAAACTGTACCCCAAAATGACAATGTTCACCCCACCTGTGGCTAAAACACAATAATCTAAGTCTAAATGAGTTTGTAAATCAACCTAAACACAATTTTAGTCTAAAATATCATCAAAATTGAAAAAAAAATCAAAACACATCGTTAAACCAGGGTTTGGCCATCGTTAGGTGGGGTATGGTGGTATTTCTACCCCCATCGTAAAGCCGGGGTATCATATCTAGGGGTATCGTGTATCAAGGTGTTACTGTACAAGTATTTGCTGATCTTCTTTTCTAACTGTCTTTACACAGAATCTAGGTTGAAGGTGAGAGTCATATTGTTTGCTAATCACACATCTATAATGTCTTTTTACCCATCAGCTTCCAGCAACTGTTGGGAAGTAATTAGCTGGTTTTGGCACTTGGTTTAGCTTGCAATCCATAGGAAACATTGGCTGTACCATGGCCAACACCAATATGGGGATTCCTTGAGAGGAAACAGTGCAGAGTTTTAATGAATGTATGTATATATTTCCCTACCTGTCAACAAGTGGGTTGGTGGAGGGTTAGTGCCCCTCCCATTAAAACAACTAAAAGACAAATGGCCACCCCTAACAGGACTATGGTGTCTGGCTACAGATAGAGAGATACAGTATATAGATAGAAATATTTATGGTTGTCAGCTAGTACACACAAGTATATGTTGGGTTAAAGACTGGTAGTGAACTGTGACTTAGATAAGGTCATCAGTTTGGGATATCAGTGAAATGCGTAGAAATAATAATTAATTTGTTGTTCTCAGGTTGACCTCTACATGGACCTCCAGAGGCCCCGAGTTGTGCATCCTGTCTGAGCTGTGGCACCACATAAGTCACTCTGTCAAGTATGTTGGATGAGGCAGGCAATCTGCACTGTCTATCTGTCCATCTATCTATCTACCCATCTATCTGTCTGTCAGTCTATCTATATATCTATGTACCTATAGCCAGATTCTTTAATCCTGTAAGGGGTGGCCACAAACAAATTGCCTGCATGTTGCCCTTCTCCCAACTTACACCCACCTCTCATATGCCTCTCTACTCTATCCCTACACATCATCCTTAGTCTCCTCTGCCCTCTCATCCCCTCCACCTCACTCACTTACACTTTCCTAGTTAGTCTCTCACTCCATCACATGGCCAGACCACCTCAGTGTATATCTCCTAACATTATCACATCCACATCACATCACTCCTTCATTTCTGTTGCATGTCAGTATTAGCCACTCTTTTAACAGCTTAGCCTTTATATTATTTCTTTCTATAACATTCCAGATTTGGTGCTAGGAAATGCTGTTGATTTTTTTTAACCTACAAATAACTGGAGTCAAAAAAAGAATATATTGCCTGATTTTAGTGTTAGATTTATCCTAATTTAGACCTGCATTTGAGTATTCAGTGACAAGCATGTTCCTCATATTTTAATTTATCCCTCCAGTGAAGTATTTTATTTATTCTTGTTACATCTAATTGATTTTATGCAGCATCAGGGAGACCTCATTTAGGGAAGGAGTAATTGAATGTTATATACAGTATGACCTCTCCAGTTCTAACTCCATCTTGTGCAGTGCTTGTGATAAGTGGGTGCATAAGAGATGAAGTGGTATTAGAGGTAGACTGCAAGGTAATGTTGATTTCATGTGTGTGGTGTGTTGGGGAGATCATTTAAGATTGTCAGGTTGAAAGTATTGATCATGCTAGTGAGTCTCTTGAGTATATGGAAGAGTTTTGTCATTTGGGACACCTGTTATGTGCTGGAGGTGGGGCTGGAGACAGCTCTGTGGCCAGAGTGAGGAGTGGTTGGAAGAAGTTCAGGGAGCTATTACCTCTCCTGACATGGAGAGGGTTCTTTCATTGCTAAAGGACCTTTGTATGCAGCATGCATTAGGAGTGTAATGCTATATGGTAATGAGACCTGGGCAGTAAAGGAAGATGAGATCTGTAGGCTCATATGTACAGAAATGACAGTGATTAAAAGGATGTATAGTGTGTCCTTGAATATGAGGCCTGAGGGGCTGGTTCGTGATTGAAGAGTTGAGAGAAAGGCTGGGACTGAAGTATATTGATGTTGTGGTGATGAGGGGTAGATTGAGATGGTTTGGGCATGTGGAGAGGGTGGAGGATGACAGTTGGGTGTGGAAAGTGAGAAGTGTGAACGTCGGGGGTAGGGCTGTGAGAGGCAGACTGTCACATTTATAATAGCACTTAAGTTAACTGAGGAGGGAAGTACCACTCCTGAATGTGTGCTGCTTTTTTTTTTTTTTTTTTTTTTTTTTTTTTTTTAAAGCCTGAAGTACCTGTACTGATGCTGTATTACTTGATATATTGTATGTCAGCATCTGTTGTGCACTAGTTTAAACCTGAGTATAATCATGTAGTGTTTGCCTAAATATAACTTTTAGATGGATCAGTTACAGAGAAAGAGTTTATTTCTAGTTAGTTTTCATCAGCCTGTGACTGCTAGTAACTGTCATAGTTTTATAAAATACTTTGGTGTTAGCTTGAATAAAAACTGTGTGCATCAGGTCCAGTCAAAGGGTTAAATGGTGTAGGGAGCATAGGTGGCTTGATAGCAGCCCTTCCTTAACAACCTATCTATCCATCTGTCTATCTGTTGCCAGACGCCTTAATCCCATAAGGGGTTGCCACAAACAAATCGCCTCCATGTCGCCCTGTCCCCCATCATTTCACTATTGTGTTCCCAGTTCACACGCCCCTCTCTTGTATACAACCCTCTCTCATAACAACCCTTTTTGTATATTACACCTCAGCATTATGCACTGTTATTTATGGTGCTTGTACAGTGACAGTGTTCGCATCAGTAATATACAAAAGCACACTGAGATGAAATGTGCACAGTGAATGGCTCAGAAAGAGGTGCTGAGATATATCCAAATCCACCAAGAATACAACTGTAAATGGCAATGTTGTACTGATTATGATAATTGATTTTGCAGGATGAAGGAAGCAGAAGAGAAAAAGATGACCAAAGAGAAGAAAGATGTGGCTAAGGTGATGAAAGAAGCTGGTGGTCTGAGGAGTAAATTGAAGAACAAGTTGAAGCTGGTGCAGAGAGGGAGCCAGGATACAAAAAGCCATCGTTACAAGTAAGGCACATTACTGTATTTGGAATGATCAGTCAAAGGTCACAGTCACAGGGCAAGAGTTTGATGATTGAAGGGTTTAGGTGTTGTGTTCCCTAAGTACTCCATGTCTTGGTGGTTTCATTGTTAAATTGATGGTGACTTAACAGTAGTAGAAATTCTTTCAGCTAGTGTTTGAAAGTAATTATTGACATATTTGTGTGTGTCATTGTCTAGTCTGCATATTAATGTTGAAGGTCTGTATTGAGATGTACCAATATAATAATATTACATGTGTTTTTACCCTTACTGCTACAGTGGTAGGCACTTCATTCATGTAAGTTTAACTTTTCCCATGATATATAATTGTGTGTTTGTACTGGTTGATAGCTCTCTTAAGACCAAGGCTGGTGGGCTGGTCATGAAGTTTCTGTCAGCTGAGGCCAAAGGTGAGGCAACTGGGGTGCTGAGTGATCATTTTGGCTCTGAGGGCACTTTTTGCATATCAGAGCCAAAGAAAATGTTGCCTAAAATGACTGTGACAGGCCTTTCCTCTTCCTTGGGTGACTCTGACATCATCCCAAACATTCTGAAAAAAAACAATAAAATTAAGATGCTCGTTGATCGGGGTTGTACCCTCAACTTTTTCTTCACAAGAACAAGGAATGACACCAAAACTGCTGTCTTGAAGATGTCGCCAGAGGTGAGATCCTCCATTGTAGAACAGGGCAGTTACATCTATGTGGATCTTACAAGATGCCGCACTTTCGATAGATTCTGGGTTACATAGTGTCATCATTTTCAAGGCTTTGGTCATACATTTGAGAGATGTTCTAGGAAAAATGATGAACCTAAATGTGTCTTTTGTGCTGGAGCCCATAAATCTAAGGATTGTAGTAACAGAAATTCTCCCAAATGCATCAACTGGTCTTCTTTAAGACATCAAGATGCTAATTCAAATTTACAGTCGGTTGCTCATTTTGCATCAAGTAGAGACTGTCCAATCATGATTTCTCATAGGAATAGATTGATTGAAAACACCAATTTTGACCATTCAAAAAACTGACTACGTCCCTCTTGAACCAGTTAAGGATGGGTCTTTTAAATATTCGTTCCATCCGTAATAATATAGACTATATTAATAAAACCCTAAATCAGCACGAGCTTGACACATTGTGCTTGACTGAAACCTGGTTGTATGAGTCTGATATCGATATTATTCGTAATGCCTTGCCTAAGACACATTCTATTATTAGTATTCCCAGGCCTGCTGCTGACTATCCAGGAGGAGGCGTAGCACTCATCTACTCGGCAGCACTTGCAAACGTTTCTCTCATTGACTCAGACCTGACCCCATCATCATTTGAATTTATGGAAGTATTAATAAATTTCCATCAGAATACCATTAGAATTGCAATTGTCTATCGACCAGGTCATCCGGGCAGAGATCGAGGTTTTATGGAGGAGTTTGGGCAGTTTCTTGAAGGGTTTTCTCTTAAACCTGGAGGACTTCTTG
Organism: Coenobita brevimanus; assembly: GCF_032717465.1. NCBI lineage: Eukaryota > Metazoa > Arthropoda > Malacostraca > Decapoda > Coenobitidae > Coenobita > Coenobita brevimanus. The sequence goes on from NW_027643558.1 coordinate 25,224, forward strand.
TTTGTGGTGATTTCAATTATTGGGTTGACAGTCCAGAGTCAAAACCATTTTCTTCAGAATTCCTTGAGTTGATCACCCAGAACAATTTTTTCAGTCATGTGAGTAATCCAACTCATGTCTCAGGACATGTCCTTGACTTGATCTTGTCCCCTGTTGGTTGCAGGCGCGTATCAGATGTGAAGGTTGACTCATTTGACCCCCTCATCTCTGATCATGCTCTGATCACTCTTAGTTTTGATGTCCCGAAATCCCCTTCATATTGGAAGGTCATCAGGTTCAGAAATTACAACAATGTTGACCGCCAGTTGATGTGTTTTGAAATTGATCAATGTTTAAACTCCATCGATTCTTCAAGTCTTTCTTCTGGTGAATTGGTTGATATTTACAACAACGAGCTCAGGTCAATTTTTGACCATTATTGTCCTGAGGTAGTAAAAACAATCACTGTACGTGATAATTCTCCGTGGTATGGTCCATCCATTAATTCTTTGCGTAGACAACGTAGAAGGGCAGAACGTGAGTGGTGCTTGCAGCGGACCGAAGTAACTCGTTTGCGTTATGTTTTTGCGAGAAGAGCAGTCGTTCACACTGTAAAAGCCCAAAAGGCTAGGTATTATCAAAATAAAGTTGATTCATGTGGTGGTGATCAAAAAAAATTGTCTGCAGTTGTGAACAATTTGGTTGGTCGGAGGAATGTAATTGTTAAACCAACTTCTTTATCTGATGCCCAATTGGCTTCTGATTTTGCTTCATTTTTTTACAAGTAAGATATCTTGCATAAGAAGTGATTTAGACAGAAGTTCTCCTAGTGAAGCATACTCAGTTGACTTCCAGCCATGGTGCACCGGGGATCATTTGCTTTCGACATTTCCTTCGCTGGATGTAAACAAAGTCAAATGTTACATCAGAGAACTTAATAAAACATTTTGCTCACTCGATCCATGTAACATGTCACAACTGCCTGATGTGTATGAGCATGCTGCAGACTTTATCTGCAACATAATAAATAGATGCTTCTTAGAAAGTAATTTTGTGCGGTCTGAGAAAAGTGCTTTGCTTAGGCCCCTAATTAAGAAACCTGGCCTTGATGTCGAGAGCATAACAAATTATCGTCCTGTCTCTAACCTGTCTTTTTTATCCAAGATTATTGAGCGGGCCATACTCGATCAACTTGTACCACTACTGGAACACAACAGAGTTGTTCCTGTTGTTCAGTCAGCTTACAGAAAATACCATTCAGCTGAAAGTGCACTAACAAGGATTCAGTGTGACTTGGTGGCAAACACTTGTAGTGGGATGTCCTCTCTCCTAGTTCTGTTGGATCTGTCTGCAGCTTTTGATACAGTAGATCATAAACTATTGTTGGATGATCTGTATTTTTATGGCATTCGTGATAGTGCCCTTTTGCTCCTTAAGTCGTATCTGTCGGACAGATCTCAGTGGTTGTTGATTACGCTAGCTCTGATTCTGCTCCTCTTCTATTTGGAGTCCCTCAAGGATCAGTTTTGGGTCCAATTCTATTTACTATCTACACAAGTAGTTTATCGTCTCTACTTGATGCTCATGATGTGTCCTATCATTTTTATGCTGATGACACCCAGCTCTATGTTAAGATGTCAGATATCAACGATACTAAGATAAAGTTTGAATCTCTAATGTCTGATATTAAGATTTGGATGGCTAAGAGGAAACTTAAGCTGAATGATGGTAAAACTGAGATCATCATCATCAGAGGAAACAGAAGGGGTGATGACACTGACAATGCCCTGGCTTTGAACATTGGCGTGTCACAGTTGCATCCAGTCAGTTCTGTTCGAAATTTGGGTGTTTATTTTAATTCTAAGTTAAATTACAAAGAACACATTAATCAGGTTGTAAGAGGGTGTAACTTGCATATCAGAAATCTGTATTCTGTGAGAAAATTCCTGAATAGACAGTGCCTCCTAACATTGGTCCATGCAGTAGTCTTGTCTCGTGTTGATTATTGTAATTCACTGTGGGTTGGTCTTCCAAATAATATACTAACAAAAGTTCAGTCTGTGTTGAACAGGGCGGCACGGCTTATCTTTGGTCTTCCCCCGAGAACCTCAACTACCCCGTTTCTGATTGAGTTGCATTGGTTACCAGTAAAGGCTAGAATTGAATTTAAACTGTGTCTTATTACATTCAAGGTTCTTAAGTTTGGTGAACCGAAGTATCTTGCCGAATTGTTAAAACTCCCATCGACACGCCCGGGTGTGATGTTACGCAGTGAAGATGATTCCTTGCGTCTTGACGAGCCAGGAGCCATTCACCAGTCATCTTTCTCTGATCGTTCTTTTGCATATAGAGCCCCTAGATTATATAACAGATTTGCCATTGTCCATAAGACAACTCTCTACTGTTGAATCCTTTAAGAGACAGCTGAAAGCCTTTCTGTTTTCAAAATGCTACGACCTGGAGAGAGGTACTATGACAGATGATTATAGGGTTTAATTTTTGCCACTTTCATGTATATATGATGTAGCTTGTATTATATACAAGAAATGTCACAATTCTTGTAATTGTAAAAATAACGAGCGCTAGTGAATTTCCAAAAGGAAGAACTGGCGCTTTTGAGAAACAAAAGGCCAGATTATTATTATTATTATTATTATGTATACAGGAAAAAAAATCATAATTGTGATGCCATTTGTCCATAAAAAAAAAAAAATACTGTAGGTTCTGAATCAAAGCAAATGAAACTTGACTAAACACATATAAGTAATCAATGTAGAGATAAAAAAAAACCAACAGTAAACTAGGTTAGTCTATTTGGAATGGAAAACATAAAAGCAGTGAATGTGAAGAGGTACTTTGCACTTTTTGCACATGATTCTGGTATGCCTGTGACACTCTGCACATCGAGCTTGGTTGCAGGAGTCTTGTACATGACCAGTTATATCATCATCAGTGCATACTTTCTGATGCACTCTTTTTTCCCCTCTACCACTACAGTATGGTGATTTTGTGGGTGGTGACTAGTAAGTTCCAAGGTAACCCTGCACCACTGATCACCTAAAGTCACAATATGTCATTTTACTAGTAGCACACACTTTATGAATCTGCCACCCATTCTGACAAGCTGCATCAATTCCAAATGCAAATAGAGGATACCATCATTTCTTTCCTCTAAATGCCACCCTTTGTGAGTCTACATTTTGGTCAAATCGATCCACTCCTCCCATATGCTTATTGTACATGGTCACTACATGTGGGCAGTCAACTTTGATTTTCTGTCTCTTGTTATTCACAGTTGCTATTCTGTCTGCTTTTGTAACAGGCCGACATCCATGACAGTTAGATGCCAAAGTCACAATATTATTATCATTCCACCTGACAACACTTATATTTTTTGTTGTTCTCATGGTCATTGATCCTCTTGCCTTTTTCTTCATCACTTGTGGACTTTCCAAAGGACACTTCTCAGTTCTGTTCTCTCGGATTGTTCCTGTTCCTTTGTGTCCCAGTTCAGTTAGTTCATCCAGAAGTGGCAGACTAGTGAAAAAGTTGTCAAAATAAAGACTGTATGACTTGATTGTCTTAGGTAAGTGAGATGTGAGAGACAAAACAACAGAAGCACCAAGTCCTAGCCTCAGTTGATCTGGCAGTGGGGCTGTTTTTGATCCCTGGTATGGTATGAAGTATACCAGATATCCTCCTGGAGTTGCAGCTGACCATAATTTATATCCAAATCTAATTGGTTTTGCATGTATATGCTGTTTACTGCCATGATGCCCATAATATGGCACCATTGTCTCATCAATAGATATGTTACTAGTTATTACATACTTTGAATTTTTCACAAAACATTCATTCAAATGATCAAAGTAATGTCTCACTTTTCCAAATATGTCATTATCAGGGAGTTGCTCATTGTCACATGTGTGTAGGTATTTGTGAATCTCAAAAAATCTCCCCCTTCTCATGCTATTTGAAACCAGTTGATTGTGGGTGTCAGATTTTGTCTCCCAAAACATGCGTATGTTTTTTGGAGTTAGATATCCTGTCAACAAAAGGATTCCTATATACACCTTCATCTCACTTTCAGTCACCTGTAGCTCATGGTTTTTCTGAGATGCATATCTATTTGACATATCCACTAATAGCTTCACCAATGACTTGTCAAAGCCGAGTTCAAAACATTCAGTAGGCGTCATAAACTCTCCCAGAGTGTCATTCACTTGCACATCTTGCTCAGGTACAGATAATTTAGGGAGTTCTACATTAGCTTTCCAGAGTCTGTTTGTTTTCTTGTTCCTTGATTTACATTTATCCTCATTATTCTCATTTGTACTGTCTCGTGCCTCCCTGACAGCTACTTTTATCTCACATTCTGACACTAACTGAGATGAAGTAAGGTGATTCAGGTTTCCAGAATTTTCATCATCTGAATCATTATCTGTTTCAGCCCCATCTACTGGAGGGAAAATTGTGATTTCCTCTACATCTCTGCCCCTAATTTCTTCATCTGGACCCTGGTTCTCATTGTCTAGTTTCTCTAGTAATTCAACTGCCTCTTCAAGACTCAGACTGAAAATAAAAGAAAAAACTATGAATAATCTAAATAGCAGTTCAATCATTAATCAGCAAATAAATAATCAAAGATTACAATATATTCAAGGACATATAAACTGCAAACCATGAAATAAAACCATAGAAAACCATAAAATCATCTGTTGTTACTGGGCACAGGTTTCACAGTATTAGCTTGTGCTCAGTGTCCCCTACAGGTGACAGGCTTTATAAAAGATGATATAGAGTTGATGTCAGTCATCATATGGTTATTTAGGTGGTTTGCTGTTATTTAGCAACTATTTAGGCTGTTCAAAAGAGACACTGAGTTACCATCACTTACCCCTTTACTTTTCTGGTAGCCATAATGAGTAGAGTACTCAATAATTTGGTGAAAAGACTTCAACACTCCCTCTTTCACCTCTTGCTGCAGCTTCATATGTAAACAATGGGCCACACTGATTATATCAAAGAAAACAAACATGCTTGAGCTCCATAGAAAACCAAAATTTAAGGACAAAGTAATAAAGGTTAATAATCCACATCCAGACAAACTTGTGTAACCTACAGGGGACACTGGGCTCTGGAGGGTTAATTGTCAGGACCAACTTGCTTAGCCCCGGGCTCCTACGTTCCTCATGGGACAACGTAGGATTGGACGATGGATGGATGGATGAATGGATTATTATTATTATTATTATTATTATTATGATTATGATGATGATTATTATTGTTGTTATTAATATTATCATGTCTTTCTGTTTTACAGTGTGGTGGGGAACAAGCACTGCAAAAGTCCTGGCTTGCAGCTCCTATAAACACTTTTGGAGAATGGCCTGGTATCTCCACACTCAGTCTGCTATATATTGTGTCAGGTATGTCTCTATCTGGTAACTTTATCCATTTTTCTATCTATCTGTGTCTATCTATCTGTTGCAAGGCACCTTATTCCTGTAAGGGGTGGCCACTAACAAATTGCCTCCATGTTACCCTGTCCTCTTCCCTCCCTCCAACTCACACCCTTCCTCTCTCATATCTCTCTCCATCCCATCCCTCCATCTCATCCTTGGTCTCCCCTCCCATCTCACCCACATGCACTCTTCTAGTCAGTCTCTCATTGTCCATCCTCTCCATTTCATATCATCCTTGGTCTCCCCCTCCACCCCACTCACATGCACTCTTCTAGTTAGTCTCATATTCTGCATCCTCTCCACTCCATCCCTCTCCTCATCCCCTCCACATCACTCACAAACTCTTCTAGTCAGTCTCTCATTCTCCATCCTCTCCACATAGCCAAACCATCTCAGAGTATTTCTCTTAACATTTTCAACCACATCAACACCACAATACTCCTTTACTTCCTCATTTGTCAGTCTGTCTGTTTGTCTACTTAACACAGCATAAAATAACCATCTCTCCATCTTGACTCCTGAGATATACAGGATATTAATGCCAGAATATGAAGCATTTAAGTGAGGATATTTATGAGGTGGAGTCAGGATTCCAGGGGCTGGAATGGTGAGGGAGTGAGTGTGTAGTGCTACCTCCTGGTAATTCTACCCCGACTGACAAACCAAGTGGTCTTTTGTAGTCCAGGAACCATTTACTATGCCAGGGTGGTTGATATTAATACCTAGCATTAGTAATGACATGCTGCTCCATAACACAAAGGTATACTTGTACACAGAACAGGCGAAACTTGGAATGTGACATCCATAGACTTTCAGGCAGCAAACTTTCATATCGAATTTATGGCTGATTGAAGGTTAGGTTAGGTCACTTTGGGCAGGGTTTGGTCTGATTAGGTAATTTTTGGTTGGGTTGGCTTCAGTTTGACTAGATATAGACGGATTAGGTTAGATTGCTTTAGAATACGTCTGTTTTGATAGGTTTTGGGTTGGGTTTTATTTGGTTGGGTTAGGCTGGGTTAGGTTTGGTTGGATTAGGTCATTTTAGGCTTGACTGGGTTGGGTTAGGTCGGGTATGGTATGGTTAAGTGAGACTAGTTAGGATTAGGCAGGGTTAGATGCAGTTAGGCTGCGTCAGAATTAGTTAGGTTAGGTATGGAGAGGTTATGAGAGGCTGAAAGAGTGCGTAGGATGGGAGTAAGAAAGAGGAAGGAGAAAATAAGTTACTTAATGACCAAGTTGGAATGACATTGTTGGAAGGACACAAGTCAAGAGTGAGAGCAGTGGAAATGAGTTATTTAAGAGGAGCCTGTGGAGTCACGTGGAGAGACAGGCTGACGAATGAGGATATAAAGGAGCGTTGTGGTGTGGATGTGGATGTGATAGGAAGCGTTGTGAGGAACACACTGAGGTGGTTTGGCCATGTGGAGAGGATGGAGGGTGAAAGACTGACGAAGAGAGTGTATGTGAGTGAGGTGGAGGGTGGAAGAGGGAGGGGGAGACCGAGGATGAGATGGAGGGATGGGGTGGAGAGGTATATGAGAGAGGGGGGTGTGAGTTGGGAGCAGGGCAGTGAAATGGCAGGGGACAGGGCGACTTGGAGGCGATTTATTTGTGGCCACCCCAAACGGGATTGAGGCGTCTGGCAATAGATAGATAGATAGATAGTGTATGATGGTGAATTGAAGTAGGAAATGCAAATGTGGAAGACAGGAAGACAAAAGATTATTAATGAGAAGCAGTGGAAAATAGTGATTTGAAAGCAGGAAATGCATACATGAAAGGCAAGACAATGCTTGATAGTGTCCTGGTACCAACACAGGAGTATTTTTAAAATGATCTAGCATTAGAATTTTTATAGGAAAGGGAGAAGCTGTGCATTAAATAATCACTAATATACACTTATAAATAAATAAATAAAGTTTCAATATGTGAGTGTCTGACCCATAGGGCATGATATATTTATTTATTGATTTTTTTATAGCCAAGATTGAGGTCATAGTAACAGACATTTACAGGAAGTCATGCATTACCAGCAGATTCCCTTTGACCTTGTCTGTTTATCTACCTGTATCTATCTGTATAACTTACCAGACACGTTAATCCTTCAAGGGGTGGCCACAGACAAATCGTCTCCATGTCACTCTGTCTTCTGCCATTGACAACTCCTCTGATATCTCTCACCACTCCATCCCACCATCTTAGCCTTAGTTTCCCCTAATACCTCACTCATACAGTCTCCTGGTCAGTCTCATTCTCTGTTCTCCACATGACTGAACCATCACAGAGTATTTCTCGTAACATCCACATCACAGTGCTTGTCACCTTCATCATTTGTCGTTGTTTTTCCATATAATTCCACATGCACCTCTCATATACCTCTTTTTCACTCCACATGCTCCTCTCAGATAACATTTATTCACTCTTTGCCACTCTTCCACTGCTGTCACCCTTGACCTGTGTCCTTTCACCAGGGATGAGACCAGCATGTTAACCCTGTGGAGGAGTCTGGTACTACCCAAGCTTGAATAAAGGTTCCGTAGCAAGAGGGGAAGATCCTGCCACGTCAAAGGATATTTCACAAACGTGTTAACCTGCACCGTAGAAGCCTTCAAGCCGAAATCAGACGCCTTCCTGCGAAAGATGGGAGACACACCACCTCTTGCCGCATACTGCGACAGGCTAGGGTATTTGCAAGAATATATTGATGCCACGGCACTGCGTAACTGAGGCTTAGTGGCTGAGATCTCCATAGGGTGTCATAAGGTAAGGCTAAGCTTCACTTCCATATGATAGAGTAGGGATCATTGTACTGTAATAAAGTTTCTCCCTCTTTCTCTCTATCTCTATCTGTTTATCTATCTACTTGTCTTTTTCTCTCTCTGTCTTTCTAAGCTTACTTCCCTATTCCTTTTGACCTTCTACTATCTCATATTCTCCATCAGCTCTGCCTACACAGTGTCAGTCATCAGTAAACTCCATGTAGGGTTATTGCCTTGGGTGTGCTGTGTGGCAAATCATCTGTGCTGCACCATCTATCTATCTATCTATAGCCCGACGCCCTAATCCTGCAAAGGGTGGCCACAGACAAAACGCCTCCAGGTTGCTCTGTCACCCACCATTTTATTGCCCTCCCCTCAACTCACTCCCCCCTCCCTCGTATATCACTCAACTCCATCCCTCCACCTCATCCTTGGTCTCTGCACCATACTGTCACATATAAACAGACTGTCAGGATTATAAAACGAAAGCAAAAAACTTATATTTATGGAGGGGTAAACAGCACCCTTAGAAACCAAACTGTTTGTGCAGGTACATGGCTGAAAATTCTGGTCAGTACCTGGTGTGACTAGTTTCGTTTTTGAAGGCTCCAACGTGCATGTGTCAGCCTTGGCCACCTAATGGTGGCTCTCCATGCTGCTCAATCTCTGGCAGCCTCCCTGTTCAGTCCCTTAACCCTGAGGTCACACTTAATGACCTTGTCCCAGGTCCTTTTTGCTGTACCCCTTGCAACCCCACCCCTAAAATTAACTCTTCTCACTTTCTGCACCCAGTTATCATCCCCCATCCTCTCCACATGCCCAAACCACCTCAATCTACCTCTCCTCATCACAACACCAATACACTCCAGTCCCACCCCACCTCTCAACTCTTCTGTCGTAAACCTAGCTCCCTTAGGCCTTGCACTCAGGGATGCACTGCACATCCACCTAATCATTGCCATTTCTGTACATTTAAGCCTGTGAATATCCTCTTCCTTTGCTGCACAGGTCTCACTACCATACAGCATTACACTCGTAGCACATGTTGCATACAAAGACCCCTTAGCTCATGTGAAATCTTTTGTGATTGAAAGTGTTTAGAGAAGTACTTTGATGTGGTTTGGCCAAGTGGAAAGGATGGAGAATGAGAGACTGGCTAGTAGAGTGTATGAAAGTTAGACTGGCTGAAAGAGTGTGTAAGAGTCTGAATAGCTGGAAGAGTTTTTTTTTTAATGCGAGGAAGAAGGAACCACAGTCTGAGCCCACATTAATGTTCCTTCCAAGAAAGAAACAAAAACAATACAAAAGAGAGCCAAATTCAAGATCCGTTCATTTCGAGGTGGAAGGGGAGACCAAGAATGAGATGGAGGGATGGAGTGGCGAGATGTATGAGACAGAGGAGTGTGAGTTAGAGAAGGGTGAACCAAGTAGAAGAGGACAGGGCAACATGGAGATCTGTTTGAGTCAGGTGGAGGGGGAGACCAAGGATGAGATGGAGTGGAGAGAGATCGGAGAGCGGATGTTGAGTTGCAGGGAGGTCAGTGAAATAGCAGAGGACAGGGCAATATGGAGATTTGTTTGTGGTCACCCCTAATGGGATTAAGGCGTCTTGCAACAGATAGACAGACATCAGATGAGTTAAAGCTAAGGACTAATCCCCCAATGTTGCACAAATGAACCTGTGTGTGTGTGTGCAAATTTTAAGGGTACAAATAAATGAGAAAAGTAATCTTGAAGTATAAACACAGCCTCAGTAGTTGACTAAATTATACCCAGCAAGGAGATATCATGTAGATGGTTAGTTCTGCACTTTCTAAGGTAAAAATATAGAAGTGATCTTTTTTTTCTTCTGTCTTTGTATGCCCATCATGTCATATATAATTAGGGATTTTTTAGTTTCATCATGTAAGTTGATTATTGTTGCAACAGGAGTTAGGGTATAAAAATGTACATGAAAACATTATTGTGATGAGGATTGATAGATTGAGATGGTTTGGGCATGTGGAGAGGATGGAAGATGACAACTGGTATGGTGAGAGATGTTGATGAAGAGTTGAGAGGAAGGATGGAACTGAAGTGTATTGATGTTGTGATGAGGAGGGTAGCTTGAGACGGTTTGGGCATGTGGAGAGGATGAAAGATGACAACTGGGTGTGGAGGGTGAGAGGTGTGAACGTTGAGGGTAGAGTTGAGAGGAAGGATCGGACCGAAGTGTATTGGTGTTGTGATAAGGAGGGGTTGATTGAGATGGTTTGGGCATGTGGGGAGGATGGAGGATGGCAATTGGGTGGGGAAAGTGAGAAGTATGAATGTCAGGTAGGGTTGTGAGAGGCAGACTGAAAAAGACCTGGGACGAGGTTATAGAGTGTGACCTCAGGGATAAGGGACAGAATAGGGAGGCTGCCAGAGATCAAGTAATGTGGAGAGTTGCCATTAGGTGACCAAGGCGAATGTATGCAATCAGGTTGGAGCCTTTATAAACAATATGATATGACACAATCTTATTGCACTTGCACTTGCCAGTATGATGCTTTAAGTTTAATAAGGGGTAAATCTACCAGGCATCACCCCCTTTTGTGTGTGTGTGTGTGTGTGTGTGTGTGAGAGAGAGAGAGAGAGAGAAAGAGTGCTGAGTCTGTTCCTGAATGTTGTTAAGTCTGATTCCTTTATTTGTTTTGAAAGACACATTAATTCAGTCTATGGTAACATTTTTTTTTTTTTCACTCTTTTCTATCACTGTACCCGGGTATTTGAACTCTCTCACCAATTCCAGTCTCTCTCCATTTACTGTGACATTGCACTGGGAGTCACCTTCTCACTCAATAACCATCACTTTACTCTTTTCTACATGTACTCTCAAGGCACGACGCTTACAGACATCAGCAAAACTCTGCACTAGCGTACCAAGTTCTTGTCCGGTACTTGCAAGCAGTACTGCATCATCAGCATACAACAAATTTGAGATATTCCATCCATCACCATTCATTACCAATGCCATCCCTCTCTCCATTACTCATGTTTTCACTTCTCCCATCACCCCATCCATATATACATTGAACAACCATGGGGACATCACACAACCTTGTCGCACGCCCACACTGATTGTGAACCATTCACTTAGATGCCCATTAACCCTGACACATGCTTCACTACCATCATAAAAACTCTTGATGGCACCTAACAGCTTACCCTCTACACCTTACATGCACAAAACTTTCCACAATCCTTCTCTGTCCACTTTGTCATATGCTTTTTCCAGATCCATGAATGCCATAAATTCCTTATGGTCCTTCTCACAAGCCTTCTCTACTATCTGTCTCACTGCAAATACTTGATCCACACATCCTCTGCCACTCCTAAAGCCACCCTGTTCATCACTCTCTAGGACTTTTGATATCTCTCTTACTCTCACTATAATAATTCTTCCATATACCTTCCCTACCACACTCAGTAAGCTTATGCCACGATAATTCTTACACTCACTTCATTCACCTTTATTTTTGTACAGGGGTACAATCACAGCCTTTTTCCACTCTGCAGAAACAGTTTCACTCATCCATGTCTTCTTACATATCTCCAACAAGCACTTCATTCCATTCTCTCCACTACTCGTACATTTAAGCATCTCTGCATACACCTCATCAACCCCAGCTGCTTTCCCATTTTTCAGCTGCTTCACAGCACTCTTCACCTGTGTGAGTGTCACGTCTCCTGGCACTGCATACCTTCTCTGCACACCCCCAAAACCAATCATGTTTACAGCTGCTCTGCTCTCTCTATCCCTATTCATCAGGCTTTCAAAATATTCTTTCCATCTGGTCCTTACTTCATCTCCATGGGTTAATAATCTACCACCTGCATCCTTCATACCATCCCATTTCTTACTGCTTTCACTTCTACATTTCCGCACCTCTTTCCAGAATAACTTTCTATTTTCAGAGTAGTTTGCATTAATTTTTCTTCCTAGATCCTCATTTACCTCCTCCTTTTTCCTCATCACTAGTCTCTTTACGTGCTTCTTGCTCACAACATATTCAGTTCTTATTTCAACTGAACCCCTATCCTGTAACCACTTTAGCCACTTCTTCCTCTTTTCCTCCACCGCTCTCTTTACCTCCTCATCCCACCATGCCATACCTTTCTTCTTTGTTGTTACTCTTGCCACACCACATACCGCTTTAGCATTCCTAACTAAGCAATCCCTATATGCTTTCCACAGTCTGTCCAGATCCAATTCATTCCAATTCAGTAATTCTAACTCGTCCTCTACTTTGGTCCTGTATTCATCTGCCATTTCTTTGATCCTCAGCTTCTCAACTTTCAGTCTTTCTCCCTGACTGCTTCTCTCTCTCCTGAGCATTCTGCATCCATTTCATGACACTTAGTCAGGACTAGCATCTTATTCTAGTGTAAATTTGTTGTTACAGCTCAGTATTCAGGATGGAGAGACAGAAATTGTAGGCCAAATTACAGTCAAATGGGTCTAGGTAAGTAGCAGAGCGGTGGTGGAAGTGCAATGCCAGGCAGAGTAAGACTGAAATTGTAGGCAGGATGGTTGGCTGTGTCTGCCCTACTTACCAAACCTGATGTGTTGTAATTCTGAGAAGGTTCTTCAGTTTCCTCAGAGAGTTCGTTACAGTTGACATTTGATTGATGAAATTAATTGACCATATGCTCATTTTGGACCGTACAAGGAAATGAAAAATATTGACATTGATAATATTCATAGAATCAGCAAAACTTAAATTTAAAATAAATATATAAACATCATGTGATGGTAACTTTGACATAATATCAAGAACTTGTTAAAACACTATAATGCTTTGATTTGGTTATAAATAATGAGAATGATAACCTGTCTTGATGTAATGCTGCCTACTTCTTCCTTAGCCTTTATCATTCTTTTTCTGTGCTTGCCCTCCTCTCTTCCTATTTCTCCCATCTTTCCTGTCACTTCTTATTGCTTTTCTTTCCGTTATAGGTGGCTTTACATTGAGTGACAAGCCAAATGGTTTCCTGTAAGCCAAGAAACCATTTACAACACTGGGTGGTAACCATATAACCAAACCATACGTGCTCCCTACGTGTCAAGTGGGTTGGTGGAGGGTTAGTGCCCCTCCCTGTAAAACAAATAACTCAGAGTCAAATGGCCACCCCGTACGGGATTATGGCGTCTGGCAATAGATAGATAGATAGATAGATAGATAGTAATATGTAAACTCTCAAATGCAAGAGTTAACCATTACATTCAGTACTTCATGTATGCAATAGGTCAACTCTGGAACTGTCTTTGTATTTCCTACTGTCTGTGATCTTTAGTGTTTTAAATACAGTGTGTCCAGGCATCTTGAAATGATTGGGTCTTGAATATGGCTTCTGTTATCGTGTTTTTATTTTTTCTTGGAGGGAACAATCTTGTGGGCTTGTAGCCTTGTGTTCCTTCTGTGCATTAAAAAAAAAAAAAAAGTATCAATCTATTGCCAGACGCCTCCAGGGGTGGCCACAAACAAATTGCCTCCATGTCACCCTGTTGTTGTCCCCAAATGATATTGTTCTTGATGCCACCAGATACATTTCTTACCAGGTAAACTTAAGGTTCAGAAGGAAAGGACTAATTGTGTAATATATTTTTCAGGTGCGTGAGTTGATTGTCAGCCGTGGAAGCTGCCTAGAGAGAGGCAGAAAGAAGAGGAGGAGGAATCCCCAGCTAACTTGAAACTGTAATGGACGTTAACCCCAACACCTGCCCTGTACAATGTGGTAAGTGTGTGAATGTGATGCCTCTTTTTTGTTGTTATTGCTTCAGGCCCATCAGGATATGAATCTTTGTGTGTGTGTGTGTGTGTGTGTGTGTGTGTGTGTGTGTGTGTGCATGTGTGCGTTCTTATAGTGAAGGTATGTGTGGCATGTTACCATAGGGCACGTGTGGTTTTGTTGCTTTCATGTATCTCGGTTTGTTTATCTGTGGGTGAAGCGATGAAAGTGAATCAAAAGGTAGATTCTGAAATATAGTGGACTGCAGGCTGATGTTGCTCTTCTCCTGCAGTCCACCATCCTATCTCTCTGTCTATCTATTACCAGACGCCTTAATCCCGTAAGGGTTGTCCACAAACAAATCGCCTCCATGTCGCCCTGTCCCCCGCCATTTCACTGCCCTGCTCCCAGCTCACACCCCTCTCTCTCATATACCTCTCCACTCCATTCCTCCATCTCATCCTTGGCCTCCCCCTCCCTCTCCTCCCCTCCACCTCACTCACATACATTATCTTCATTAGCCTCTCACTCTCCATCCTCTCCACCATCCTCCTTATTTGAAATTGTGGGTTGAGGGAGGTTGTATATTAGTGTCACCAGGTGAAGGCATCCCTCTTTAGCGTCAGTTCTTTTTTTATTTTAATTTACACAGTTGGTGGATTTATACAAACCAAGGATGAACATATTTTTTTTTCCATCCTCCTCCAAGCAGAGATAGGGAAGGTGTTGAGGGATGTTTAAATACCTGGGCAGCTCCACCACTCACACACATCAGTGCCACCACATGAAGGCACCTTAGGCTAAGTAAAGGAAGTCTAGTATTGGACCTTATGTTGTATATGTGTTGGTCAGGAAATTATATTCATCTTGGACATGTGTTAGGAGTGTAATGCTGGATGGTAGTGAGACATGGGCAGTAGAGGAAGAGGATATTCATTGGCTCAGACATACAGAGGACAGTGATTAGATGGATGTGTTGTGTGTTCTTGAATGCTACGCCTGGGAGGGCTAGGTTTACAATGGAAGAGTTGAGAGGAAGGAAGGAAGGGACTTGAATGTACTTTTGATTTCACTTCTGTAACCCAGGAACACACTTACACCTGTGAGTGGTAACCATTTTTGTGAGGTGAACCATTTTATGAGGTGACGTGGAGCCAACTATGGTGCCTCTTTTAACTCTTCAGCCAACCATCTGGGACAACACACTCATAAATAATCCTATTTATCAGGTCAGTGACTAACTTCACCCCTATATCGCCTGAGGCCTTCAACATTTCGGCAGTCAACCCGGACACACCTGCTGCCTTCCCCACCTTCATTCTGCCTATTGCCTCACTCACAGTAGCAGCATCAATCAAAGGCCAAGGGCCAGACACTGGATCTGCTGGCTCCAAGCCTTCCCTGTCCCAGTCAAACTCCTCATTCAACAACCAGTTATAATGCTCTCCCCATGCATCTTTAATATCCCCACTGTTCACCACTACCCTTCCTTCATCATTCTTCACACACTGCTCACCTATAATATCCCGATTATCCCTCTTAACCTGACCTGCCACCCTGAATATCATATTTTTCCATTCCCCATGATTTATGTTATCAAGTAATAGTCTCTGTGACTCAGACTTCGCCCTGTATACCTCTCTTCTAGCCCTCTGTTTGGCAGCCAGATATTCCTCTTTGGTACCACCCTTCTTTCATTCCTGGAAAAGCCTTCTTTTCTCCTTAACTGCAGCTTCTACACCCTCATCCCACCACCAAGTTACTTTATGTCTTGGTGGTCCTCATGTCCAATCGCATTTTATATCAGTAACTCTCAAGAAATTGTTCTTGAGGGCTCTTTACTGTTCATTAACGCCTCTGTCTACAGCTCCCTGTTCAGCCACCACTCTCCTCAACTCGCTATAGAAGGCGTCCCTTACTACTTCGTTTTCCAGCTTCCATATTTTCCTCCTAGGTACATAAGTCCTCTTTTTCATCACTCGTTCTTTAAGCACCGTATCACAAGTCAATAGTTTGTGCTGCTGCACTCACTCCTCACTTCCTATAACTTTTACATCCCTCTCCTACCTCCTATCAGCCCTCCTGACCAGGAAATAATTTATCTGACTGCTATTTCCCCAAATAAATTACAAGAGAATATCAATGTGCCATATGTGGAAATAAACTGATAAGGAAGAGGTGCATGGGAGCCTCTTCGCTGATCACAGTGAGTCCCAATACAATATGTGAACAAGTTACTGTAACTTGGCCTAAAACTGCTACCTCTACAGTTTGAATGCTCAGCTGTAAAAAAAATTAACACTAGAATCTGATGCTAGTTATAAGAAAGTGCTATAGAAAGGATATAGGACCTCAGCACTGTCTTTTTCTGCCTCTGGGCTATGTCAAGTTAAGGAAAAAGAATTAGTGTGTAGAAGACAAGTCACGTCCTGACTAACCATCATCAACATCCTGGTCTCTCTTTCCCACCACAGAATGGTGTGAGGTAGGGTCTAGAAAGAAAGAAAAACCTTTACAGAGTGGAACTATAAAACATCCTAAATCCATCCATCCATCCATCATCCAATCCTGCATTGCCCCATGAGGACCATAGGAGCCCGGGGCTAGGCAGCTGCTCCTGACATTTAAGATGAGAGTGAAACATCCTAAATAATAACATAAAAAACCAAAGAACCATAGATATTAGCATTACAACGAGACCAAAAATAGGTAAATAATCAGGAAACAGTTCTGCACTATTAATACTCTGAGAATAAAGGCCATAATTTTAAAAATGAGAGAGAGAAGGTTACGACAGACCTCAAACATTCCGTGATCATTTGTGGAGCATCTTTCAGTATAATACATAGTGTGCCTATATGTCTTATTCCAGGGCACAACCAACAATGAGGCAGGGTTTGTAACAGCCACTGACATATTACCCCCTTCAAGGTAGAAAGAATGATAGATGACTAGAAAAGCCCTTGGTGGAAGTACCTGATCAAAAAATCTCTCACTGTCTATCAGGAAATCAAACTGACACACACATAAGTGGGCTTTCATCTCAAGTAGACATTAAACCATTAAATCCACATACTATATAGCTGAACAGCTGATTAAAACTAGGAGCTGCAAGAATATTACCATATAACCTTAACTTCATTAATGCACATCTCAGCAGCCAAGTATTAACTTATTCCATTACACCTTAGTATTCACTCATGTTATCTATAAAGTTTTTAATATCTACACAGTTTACATAAATAACATGCAAGAGAACAATTCCATCACTGTTAACTGTCTTGTGCACCTAAACTCCATGAATCCAGGAATGTATTTCTATATTATTCATCCCACCTTCAAACTGAGACTCTGAACTGGAAGAATTTAATATAGCCTCCACCAACATCTTCACTAACAGACGATCTTCTGACGAAAATCATCGTCACGAGGTAGCAGAAAGAAAGGTTATGTCGTTGGATTCATGGGGTTAACATTATCATCTGTATCATATCAGTACTGTGTATCTTTTTAATATCAACATATCAGGTGAGCAATAATAATAATAATAATAATAATAATAATAAAATCAATAAAATGATAATAAAAATAATAGAGAGTGTATGTGAGTGAGGTGGAGGGGGGAAGAGGGAGGGGGAGGCCGAGGATGAGATGGAGGGATGGGGTGGAGAGGTATATGAGAGAGGGGGGTGTGAGTTGGGAGCAGGGCAGTGAAATGGCGGGGGACAGGACGAAGTGGAGGCGATTTGTTTGTGGCCACCCCAAATGGGATTGAGGCATCTGGCTATAGATCGATAGATAGATAATAATAGCCTCATCTTTTGATTCTCAAAAGTAACAATTCATCCTAAGTAATTCACTAGCACTCAAAACATGTTTATACCTTTAAAAGAACAGTGACACCACTCGACATACAAAGCAAACTACACTTGCAGAAATGGCAGCTACTAAACCCTGTAATAACAAATTAAAAACAAAGAAGGCAACAATAATGAAGACAAACTCTGATGAAATTAAAGGAGACTTACTGTTTCTGTTTTTGTCTGTGGCACAGGGACACAGGTGCGGGAGTTAACGATGAAGAGGATGACCCCCCAGTGCAGGGACCAATGCCCTTCGAGCCTGACGACGCTCCCTGGAAGAAAGAAGAGTCTGGCATCAGGAAGCTGTGAGTTGATATTTCTCTCTCTCTCTCTCTCTCTCTCTCTCTCTATCTCTCTTTAGTACATATACTATATATTTATATATATATATATATATATATATATCAATCAATCAATCAGTCAATCAATCATTTCCTGTGGCACCCCACGGGATGCATAGGGTCTCAATGAACTCTCTCCACCAATATTTGTCTCTTGCCATCTCCTTCAGGTCCCACCAACACTCCTCTCCTGCTTCTTTTTTCATTGTCCTCAACCAAGGTTTCCCTCGGCCTACCTCTACCTCTTCTTCCTCTAGCAATCCACTCTGGCACATCCTGTATTAAACAACCTTCTTTTCTGTATATGTGCCCCAGCCACTTCCAGCGAGACAGTCTCACATATTCATTAACTGGTTCCACTCTCGTAATATCCCTTACTCTTTCATTTGTAACTCTGTCTTGCCACTTTACCCCAAGAATCCTTCTCAGTATTTTATTCTCAAATCCTAATACTTTCTGATCTGTTGCAATTGTACTGTGCCATGACTCATGCCCGTAAATTAAAATGGGTCTAACCATGGACTTGTAAATTTTCACTTTAGTATGTACCAAAAGCATATTATTATTCCAAACAGATTTCAACATTCCAACAGCTCGCCAAGCCTGTCTAATCCTCTCCTCAATTTCATTGTTTAATGATCCATTAGATGATACAATCGTTCCCAGATATTTAAAGTTTTCTACATTCTTCACCACATTATTCCCAATTACACAATCGATTTGGTTCTCCACGTTCATATTAATAATTTCAGTCTTTCCACAATTTATTACCAATCCCACTTTTTCTCCTTCCTCCACCAGACAATCGAGCACCCTCTGCATCTCGTAAATACTTCCACAAATCAGTACAATATCATCAGCATAGTCCAAATCCATCAGCTTCTTATTTTCTTTCCAGTTAATTCCTGCACCTGTTCTCCTTACAACCTTTTTCATAACATAATCCATAACCAAAACAAACAACAATGGCGAAAGAACTCCTCCTTGAATCACTCCTGACCTAACTTGAAATGGATCACTCAAAGAACCACCCACCATTACCTTACAAAAAGTACCTTCATGCAGGCTTCTAATAATATTTACAAACTTTCTGGTATACCATAGAATCTCATAATTTTCAACATAGCTCCACGTGAAACACTATCAAACGCCTTTTCAAAATCCACAAAACACATGTTAAGTGGCATTTTCATCTCATTAGCTTGTTGCATTAGATGCCTTACAATAAAAATCTGATCATTACAACCTCGACCCTTTCTAAATCCCGCTTGTTCTTCTCTTAAAATTTTATCAATTACTGGCTCTATTCTGTTCAACAAGATTTTGGAAAAGACTTTTGCAACTACAGGTGTCAAAGTTATCCTCCTCCAGTTGCCACACACACTTAAATCTCCCTTTTTTGGTATTTTTATAATCACTCCATTTGTCCACTCTTCTGGAATTCCACCATTATCCCAAGCCACATTAAAAAGTTTCAAAAGTGCATTCATCAACTCGTCATTTTCCACCTTAAGCATTTCAGGGAATATTCCATCCTCACCTGGAGCCTTAAAATTCTTTAACTCCTTTATAGATTTTGCTACCTCTTCCAAAGTTATATCCCCTGTTTCTATCTGCAAATCTTTCTCGGCTGGCAAAATGTCCTCTTCAGCTGGGATTGGTCTATTTAGAACAGATTCAAAGTGCTCTTTCCATCTTCCTTTTATATCCAAATCTTTAGTCATCAAATTACCATTTCTATCTCGTACAGGTATTTCCTTCCTTCTCTTTTCAGTCCCAGTTAACTCCTTTATGGCCTGATACGCTGCTCTTGTGCTCTGACCGTCATTTCTACTTAATTTAATTTCTGTCTCTGTCGCCTTTTCATCATATAGTCTCCTCTTATCACGTCTAACGAGTCTTTTTACTTCAGAATGTAAACTCCAATACTTTGCTCTAAGTACTTCAACTACCTGGCCATCAACATGTTGTTCTTCACTTCTTAACTTAGCCTCTTTCCTTTTCTGAATTACATTCCATGTTTCATCTGACATCCACTTTTTCCTTCTCGCTTTTCCCTTTTTCTTAATAGTAACCTTAGCACTCTCATGCAAAACCTCTTTTACCTCTCTCCACATTTGATTAATATCATTGTCTTCAGATTCCATCAAAGTCTGCAGGACTAGAAACTTGTTTCTACATTCACACCAAAACTTTTCCCTCGTGCTCTCATCACTTCTCAGCTCATCAAAATCATAATTATTACCTCCTGTACAATTACCATTAACGTTTCTCTTAAGTTTTATTTTAATCTTTGACACAACAAGTTGATGATCACTACCTATATCTGCCCCCCTCCTTATGCAAACATCTTGCAAATAACTCCTATGCCTTCTGCTAATTGCAATGTGGTCAATCTGGTTACAATATTTACCACATGGTGAAATCCAAGTAGTCTTATGTATTTTTCTATGCTCAAAGATAGTTCCACCAATTATAAGGTCATTTGCCAAACAAAAGCTTGCAAGTCGCACCCCATTTTCGTTTCTTATACCAACACCCTCCTTACCCATACAATCTTCAAAGCCATCCCTACTACTGCCAACAATCGCATTAAAATCACCAATGCAAACTAACACATCATGTCTTGCCACTCTATTCACTACATCCTGCAGCTTCTCATAAAAGTCATCCTTCATTTCATCAGCAGCCTCATTTGTCAGAGCGTACCCTACAACCATACTGATATTACCATGGTCAGATTTTAAGCGAGCATAAAGCAAGCGCTCATTAATTGGTTCAAACTCACATAGTGCCTTGCAAGCATCTCTACTCAGCAGTAAGCCTACTCCTTGGTAATGATTTCCATCACTCCTACCAGAAACCAACATAGTAATACCATCTTCCAAATTCATTTTATCAGCTCCAAGCAACCTCGTTTCTGTCAGAGCACAAATATCCATCTTGTATTCCTTGAACACTGAAATAAGTTCTTCCATTTTACCAGCCTGATTGAGAGTTCGAACATTCCAGTTTCCTATTCTTAAGGTTCTTTTTGGATTTATGAACTTATTTTTACACCGTGGGATTCTTAGCACCCCCTGCCCACTTAAGGGCTGCACGGAACTGAGGGCCATTGCTTCGTCACCAGAGTTCATCAAGATTTCTTAAGCAGTAAAATATTTTACCCTGGAGCCAATGCCAGTGACTCGCAGGAACCAGACAGTGGAGAGAGGAAATTAACTAAATGAAAGTAAAATGCACAGGGTTTGGACAGACAAAGTACAAGGGAAAGAAAGAGAGCAAAAAGAATGTAGATAAAAGTGTCCCTTTTAGTCGCCTCTTATGACAAGCAGGGAATACTGAGGAAGTATTCTATCCCCCTTCCCCAGGGAGGATATATATATATATATATATATATATATATATATATATAGATAGATAGGTAGGTATAGGTATATGAGGGAGGGGGGGGGTGAGTTGGGGGGAGGGGAGTCAAATGGTGGGTGACAGAGTGACTTGGAGGCGTTTTGTCTGCGGCCACCCTTTGCGGGATTAGGGCGTCGGGCTATAGATAGGTAGATAGATAGATAGATAGATAGATAGATATAGAGTACACAGTACTGTTTATATGTACTGTATGACCCCCAATGTGTACTTATTCACGAAATCGTCCATTTTCATATGTGTTTATGAAATCTGACTTAAAACTGATGCTATTCTCACGATTTATCTATGTTTCCATTAATTCTAACATATCATTCTAACTCACTAAACAATAATATTTTGAAACTGTCTGATTCTGTCACACCTCCACTAGAAGATGAGTTTTCTTCTGATGATGTTATTCATCATAATCTCCCATGTCTTGATCACTTTGGGAACCTCCCTTATGGTGGAAGGCTGTAGGAGAAATGCCTTGAGGTTCACTGGTGATTTATTTTAATTTGTCCTTTTATTATTTTATTTATTTATTTATTTATATTTTTTTGCATGAGGATTGATGTAGCAGTTGATCAGTCACAAACCCTACCACACCTTAGCTAAAGCTAAGAAAAATGAATATAATTCTGCTGCCAGTGTACAACCTAGTTCTTACACATCTGTTTTCCTGTGTCTTTTATGTACAGGCACAACTTTGCACATCTGTGAGGATTGTGGCATTCACAACTTTACTTATTTAGCTCATTTGTGAGGATTGTAGCATATCCTGCAGTACATTATGCACTAAACAGGCATTTCCTTAATGACTTCTGTGTTTCAGCACTTGACAACTTTTATATTTAACAAAAATTCAGCCTTTGTCTCCTCTCCCAGTCTAACTTCATACAGTTTTTTATTTTTTTTAATGTATCTGTCTCTGGACATGGCTGTTATGCACATTTCCAAGGCCTAGAAGTCCACCTACCATGCACCAGATAGGGGTCATCAAATGATCATACTATCCACCACCTCTGGGGCATTACATTCAGCACTGGTATGATAGTGAACATGTATTTACGATGTCAGGGGGTCTCGTGGGAGAGCAGTGAAAAGTATTATGGAGTGAAGAGGTACTGTATATGAGAGAGGGGGGTGTGAGTTGGGAGCAGGGCAGTGAAATGGTGGGGGACAGGGCAACATGGAGGCGATATGTTTGTGGCCACCTGTACGGGATTGAGGCATCTGTCAATAGATAGATAGAATAAAATAAAGGAACTCAGTATTGCCTTAAAGCTAGTTTGGCAGTTTCACAATCTTTTTTCATTAGTCTTAGATACAGAAGGTCCTTGGTACATGTCATGGGTATGTTTCATAATACCACAATTTTTTAAAAATTTAACTATTAATGTAAATTGGGTGAAATTGGCAAGTCAGCTTTAATAGTGGCCATGGAACTTTTAACAGTCAGTATTTTTTCTCTCGTGCTGGGGAAAAAACAAAAAAAAGTGGGAGGGCATAAAAAAGAGGCAACATATATCAAGGACTTACTGCATTTATGGTTTGTCTACTATGTTCCTTAAAGCCTATATTTGAGCACTGGTTTTTGTGTGTTTCTTGAGACACAACTTTAGCACTCCTCTC
The DNA here is from genome assembly GCF_032717465.1 of Coenobita brevimanus. NCBI lineage: Eukaryota > Metazoa > Arthropoda > Malacostraca > Decapoda > Coenobitidae > Coenobita > Coenobita brevimanus. The sequence goes on from NW_027643558.1 coordinate 48,428, forward strand.
AATGCTGACGCATTACTGAAGTATCACAAAGTTAGTGTAACTAAGGAATTAAAATTATGAGACACTTTTTTTTTTTTAATGCGAGGAAGAAGGAACCAAAGGCCATGAGCCCGCAATAACAGTTCCCTCCAAGAGAAAAACAAAATACTCGTATAAGAGAGAGCCAAATTCAAGATCCGATCATTTTGAGATGCCTGGACACACTGCGCTTGAAAGACTGGAGATCATAGGCAGCAGGAAATACAGACAGAGGGAGACAGTTCCAGAGTTGACCTGTTGCATAAATGAAGGACTGGGAGTAATGGTTAACTCTTTCATTAGAGAGTTGGACAGAAAAGGGATGAGAGTTTGCTGCTAGATGGGTGCTACGCGCCCGTCGTAGAGGTGGAGGGATGCATGCAGACAGTTCAGAGGAGCAGTGACCATTAAAGTAGCGATAGAAAAGAGATAAAGATGCAACAGTGTGGCGAAGAAACAGAGGTTGAAGGGAGTCAGTAAGAGGAGGAGAGTTAATGAGACGAAAAGCCTTTGACTCCACCCTATTGAGAAGAGCTGTATGTGGGGAGCCTTCCCACACATGAGAGTTGTACTCCACACAGGGGCAGATAAAACCCCTGTGTAGAGTCAACAATTGTGCAGGGGTAAAGAAAGAACGGAGTCGGCTTAGCACACCTAATCTCTTGGAAGCTGATTTTACCAGAGATGTAGTATGATCTTTCCAAGTTAAATCCCAAGTGAATGAAACCCCAAGCATGTTCAAGGATGATGCTGGATATTATTAAATTTTAGTGGGTACTCTTGTGGAAGATTCTGTCAGGTTGATAGGTGTACAAACTGAGTCTTAGATGCATTAAAAACAACAAGATTATTTTTACCGCAGTCAGAGATACGAGCCAGGTCAGACATTAGGAGTGCCATAGCCTCATCCCTTGTTTGTTGAAGTAACTGCTGGGATGGACGTTGCAGGAACCGAATGGAAAGGTGAAGGGTGGAATCATCAGCATACGAGTGAATAGGGTTAGATGTACAGCTTAGAAGATCATTGATGAATAAACGGAAGAGAGTTGGTGATAGGACAGAGCCCTGAGGAACACCACTGTTAATAGATCTAGGAGAAGAACGATGGCTGTTTACAACAGCAGCTATAGAATGACCAGAAAGGAGGCTGTAGATGAAGGCACAGATGGAAGGATAGAAACCGTAAGAGGGCAGTTTGGAAATTGAGGATTAGTGCCAGACTGATCAAAAACCTTTGAGATGTCAAGTGCAATGTTGAAGCTTTCGCCAAAGTCCCGAAAGGAGGATGACCAAGAGCCTGAAAGGTAGGTGAGAAGATCGCCAGTTGAGTGTCCCTGACGGAACCCATACTGACGATCAGAAAGAAGGTTGTGATAGGAAAGATGCGTTAAAATTTTTCTGTTAAGAATAGACTCAAAAACTTTTGAGATACAGGATATTATAGCAATTGGATGATAGTTTGGGGGTTGGGAATGGTCATCCTTCTTTGGGACAGGCTGAATGAGAGCAAACTTCCAGCAAGAAGGAAAGGTACAAGCTGAAAGACAATGGTGAAAGAGTTTACCTAGGCAGGGTGTAAGCACAGAAGCACAGTTCTTGAGGACAACAGGAGGGACTCCATCAGGCCCATATGCCTTGTTAGTACTGAGGCCAGTGATGGCAGAAAATACATCAGCTGAAGAAATTTTAATGTCAGCCATGAGGAGGTCAGAGGGTAGAAGTGATGGAGGAACAGCCATCAGAGTAGAAAAGAGGAGGGAAGGATGATGAGGTAAAGTTGTTAGAAAGGTTTTTGGCAAGGTGCCAGAAGGAGCGGGAAGAATTCGAGTTGGAAAGTTGAGAGCATTTAGTGCGGATGAAATTATTTTTAGCAGAGCGAAGAACAGACTTAGTACGATTCCGGGCAGAAACATAAAAAAGATGTGATTCAGGGGTGGGTTGGCGCTGGTACCTTTTATAGGTCCGCTCCTTGTTGCGGACAGCATTAGAACAAGCGTGATTAAACCAAGGCTTTGTTGCATTAGTCAAAGGGTATGAGAAAGGAATGTATGCTTCCATGCCTGAGAGAATAACCTCTGTAATGCGCAAGGCACCCTCAGATGGCTCACGGCCATGGAAGCAATAATCATTCTAAGGAAAATCAAAGAAGTACTGCCTGAGGGCCTCCCAATCTGCAGCTCCAAAGTGCCACAGTCGCTGTTTCTTTGGAGGGACCACAGGCTGTACCGGAGTGATAGGACAGGTTAAGGTAATAAGGTTGTGATCGGAGGAGCCCAATGGAGAGAAAAGATTAACAGTGTTAGCAGAAGGATTAGTTGTAAGGAAGAGGTCACGTATGTTGGAGCGCTCTCCAAGGCAGTCAGGGATACGGATAGGGTGCTGTACAAGCTGCTATAGGTCATTAAGGATAGAAAAGATGTAGGCTTGTTCACCTGGTGGCTCAGTGAAAGGAGAGGAGAGCCAAAGGTGGTGGTGAACATTGAAATCTCGTAGAATGGATCTCGTAGAATGGAGATTTCAGAGAAAGGAGAAATGGATAGAATGTGTTCCATCGTAAAAGTAAGATAGTCGAAGAATTTTTGATAGTCAGTAGAATTAGGGGATAAGTAAACATCACAGATATATGTAGTCAGAGAATGACAGGATAGCCGAAGCCAGAGAGTAGAGAATTCAGAAGAATCAAGTTCAGGAACACGAGAGCAAGATAAGTCGTTGCATACATGTCAAAGGGCCTCCCATTCCCTTCAGTGTATCAAGGTCTTTGTTTCTCCAATGATCTACTGCAACATTAAGAATCTCCATGTCTTGCAGGTCCTGCTACTTCAGTTCCTCTTGCAGCATGATTTCTGGTGTCCTTCCTTCTTTCCTGATGCTGCTGCCATAGTTCCTGAAAGACCCTGGTTGTCTTGGGTCAATGAGGTCTGAGGATGTGGCTGTCACCTGTGCTGCAGATGCACTCCCAAGCTGTTTGGCACTTCTTCATGATAGCTCATAGTTAACAAAGCCCACACTGCACTCTTCATTCAGGTTGTGGACTGATGCCTTCTCCAACTTCTTTGGATCCATCTGAGTGACACAACTTTCTGCAGACTCGTCAGTCCTCAAAGCTGAAGATATTGCTCTTCTGCCTCTGAAAGCCAGTAGCCAACTTGGGAATGATCGTCTTCAGGAGCTTGATTACCTCAGGTTGGAATGAGGTTGCAACTTCGAGTATGGCACTGCAGATGTCCTCATCATACATTGTATGCTGGAACCTTTCCTCAGAAACAAACTTGAATGCTGGTTCCTCTGCCTGCAACAAAGTGACTGGCACTACATCCCTCGGTTCTGGCACAGCTGTTGATATGCTGGCATGATCTTGCTGTGTGTTGTTTTTCAGCAGATGTCATCAGAGACAGGTGTGGTTCAACCAGATGAAGTCCAAGGAGACCACCTGCACAGTACATCACCTTCAGGAAATCCAAATCCAGGCCAGCTGATTGGTAACATGTTCATACTACTGCAGATAGGATGCCACAGTAGCCAGATGGTACAGACTGATAGTGCCGGTCAGTGTCAAGTGATTGAATGCTCATCCTTGAGGCTGACAGATGGTGGGGCTGTGTGGAGGTCAGATTCATGCCACTTGTTCCATGATTTGTGATCAAAGTCATGATAAGTCTTGTCATGCAGTCCAGGGCTTGTTAAGTGACACTCATTGTTGCTGTTGTTGCATTGACAAGGAAGTTGAGTAGATCTTGTCTCTACCTAGTGTGTTCTCTATTTCATCCCACTGCGTGGTAATGACCCTGTTGAACATCAGAGTTGGTGCTCATTACAGAACAGATGATCTCAGAGTCCAGACTCTCAGCCACAGTACATCCACTTTGATATTGTGAGCTGTCTGGGCTGTGATCACAAAGTCAATTTTCTTGAACAGAGTTTTGGCTGCAACACCACTTGCTGCCTCCAGAATTTCCAGGACTGCCACCCAGAGAGCAGCTAAGTTCTTTCTGGACTCTGAAGCAATGCTTAGTGTGGGCAGTGACCTGTATTTTCCGTTAATGGGGATACCCTGAACAGAAAATGACCCAGCACCCTTCTTCTTTGAGCCATCATCAGAATAGGTCACCACGACTTATCAGAGTTCATGATCTTGACTGTCTCATCTAGTGTGCACACCTCAGTGCTCTTGCCTGCTGCCCTGACACTCTTGGATTCTGGCATGGTGTCCAGATCAGTGACCTCTGGTTCATTGTGTGCCTTCCAGTTTGTGTCAAACATGTGGTTTGCAACTGTGATGACGGCTGCTAAGGCCTGTGCATCACACATGTGGTAGCAGCTCTTCAGTTTATCAACTCCTAATACTCTGGTCACACTTTCCTTATGGTCTCATGGATATACTGGTATTTTTGCAGCAGCACATCACTTAGCTGAGAGCTGTGGAGAACAAGTGGCGCCTTTTTGAGTCACTTTCACCCATACTGATACCTTCATCACTGGAAGGGAAAGTTCCACCTCCATCTGTATCCATACTGTGGTGATCTTCCTCTGAGTCTGACTGTTTACTAAAGTCAAACGAGGCAGTTGGCTTGCTCAACTCTTTCTACATCTTGTCTCATTCTGTCAAGGGTCTGCAAGTCCTTTTGTCTGCGTTCCATTGTTTTCATCCATTTACGATCAATGAAGTCTTCACAGTACATCTTTCTCTGGGTTCTCTGATCTTGTAGAAAGTCCCACTCCATGTCAGTCATTCTCACCCCATATTTCTGTTCCAGCTTCTGGCATATTATAGGGTCCTGGCAGAAGATATCAAAGACCTCTTGTGCATGATTGTTGAAAGTGTCTGCCCTCTTGACAAAACTGTGGTTTTGTCTCTGTTTCCATGTCTGAACTAGAGTCACAAAGTCTCCATAGAGCTTCAGAATGTGTTTATGTGTCTGGTGTGGATGGTGTAGAGGTTGCAAAAGAGCCAGTGTTCCTGAATAAGTTCTGCAAGCAGCTGAGCTGCTTCATCTTTGGAGCGATAAGCTTGACCAGCTGGCTTAGGTGGCAGCAAATACAGCATGTTCTGTATGACATCTCTTCCTGTCAGAAGAACCCCTTGTGAAAATTCTGCCTTCTCACATAGTCCACACTACAGAGTGTTATCCTAGAATGTGATCTTGTAATGCCAGTAGCCATATCTAGATACTAGTACTACTGCTGCAGCTTTTTGTTCACTAGAAGGACTTGAAAAAGAAACTTAAGTATTATTAAAACAGTAAAATTGTTGTTTTTGGTGTGAATTTGAGGGTGACAACTTTCAAAGATAATGTACAGGGGGTTATCATCATCTGAGAGGTCAAATGTTGGTATTTTCTGATTCAGCTATACTGTTTACATAATCTGAAAGGGGCACTTCCCAGTATTGGGGTGAGCCATGGTACAGCCAATGTTTTCTAAGGACTGGAAGCTAAACAAGTGCCAACCTAGCTGGTTACCTCCCAACAGTTGCTGGAAGCTATTAAGAAAAAAATTACCGAGTGACTACTTATGGCTGTGTGTTCTCTGCCTAAGAGTGATGACTGTGACTAGTTACCAAGTGTGTAGCCTCATTTCACTCATGATAGTATCTCCCAGGGTTGATAGTCACCATCCATCTACCAGAGTTGTTTTGTAATAGTGTCAGCTATATTCTTATCCCCAACTGTACACATAATAATGGAGAATATGATAATATCCTTTGATGTGAATCCACTTTTTGTCTGCATGTCCAGTATCTCTTCATGACAGTGTTAATATGATTCTAATAAATGTCATGCATCCTTTACTGTGTTTTTTTTAATAATATTGGAATATTTTAATAGAGAGGTTGAGGAAAGAGGGAAGCAGGGGAAGAAGGAAAGTAAGAGAGGCTAAAAGAGAGATGAGGATTCAAGGGAGAAGGGTACAGGAGAGAAGGGAAGGTAAAGAGGGAGGGAGAAGGGAAGGTAAAGAGAGAGAGAGAAGGAATAAAGAGGAGGGACAAAGATATGGAGGGCAAAGGAAAGACAAAGAGGGAACAGGAGACTAAGAGGGAAGAGGGAGCAGGTGAAAAAGGGAAAACGAACGAAAGGGGTAAGCAGGGGACAAGGTGAGGGAAAGAGAGAAGGGAGGAAATACTGGCGAGGGAGAAAAGGGAGGAGAAAGAGTCTAAAGTGAATGGAGTGAATAAGAACTAAAGGGAGAAGGGTTGTTGCTGCCAGGGACATCAATTCCTTTGGTCTGTCTGTGTTTTATATTCAACTGTCCCTGTGTGTTTCTCTAGCCATATTGATCAGTCTAATTGGCTGTCTGTCTGTCTGTCTGTGTATATATCTACCTATCTACAGTACAGCCAACCTTTTATCTACTTACCTGTCTGTATATCTATCTGTTTGTATCTGTCAATGTGTGTGTGTGTGTGTGTGTGTGTGTGTGTGTGTGTGTGTGTGTGAAAGTTTGTATATGTATGTACGTGTTTATATATATGTAGAGTGAGACTGACAGACACAGGAAGACAGTGTCAGTCGAGAGGGGAAGAGAAGAGAGGGAGGCAGGAGGAAGAAGGGAGAGAGAGAAGTGAAAAGAGAGATGGTAGAGGAAAGAGAGGAGGGAGGAGGGGAAGAGAGAAGGAGGGGGGGACAAGTAGGGTGGAAGAGAAAAAGAGGAAGAGAGAGGGGGTGAAGGAGGAAGAAAGGGAGAGTGGAAGAGGGGGAGGAAGGAGAAGAAAAAGATGGAGGAGGAAGAAGAAAGAGAGAAAGAGGAAATGGAGAAAAGAAACTAGAGACCAAGAGATGTGGTGGGGTGGAAGGGGAAGGGGGGGAAGGGTAAGGGGAGGGGGAAGGGAAAGGGGAGGGGGAGAGGGAAGGGAAAGGGGGAGGGGGTGAATGAAGGGCAGGTTACACAGACACACACACCACACAGAATTACCGTCTTTTCTAGCTGTTGTTTTCACCTCAGGCTTATTGGGGCATAAACTCGGTGGACTGCAGACTGCGTTGCCCTTCCCCTGCAGTCCACCACCATCCTCCTTTTCTGGGCTAGGGAAGGAGCGGGGGAACTTTTGTATACCCAGGCTGTGGAGTCTTCTGGTTGTGTCCGTGCCACCACGTGCAGGCGTCCCTCTCCAGCGCCCCTTCTTAGGTGGCCCTGTCTTGTTTGTTTGTTAGACGTTGAAGAACACGATGCTAAAGCAAACTCACCCACCAAGCCTTGCAGCTCTCCTTCGTCTTCACTTAACAACACAGTATCATTTGCAAACAACAGTACAGGGAGTTTCCAAACACTACCCTCTCTCACCAGGGCCACTCCAACATCCACTACCCTACCTTGTACCTCTTTTATTACCCCATCCATGTACAGATTGAACAACCATGGAGACATGACACATCCCTGTTTCAACCCAACCTTCAAAGCGTGGACTCATTAGACTGCTCAGATTCTGTTGGGAATGGCACACAGTTAGAGAATTATATCACCAATATTTTATCCAAATTTCCCATACAGGGTGTTGCATGAAATGTTTGACAAACTTCAGAAAGTTGTTCTTGGGGCAATTTTGAGTTAAGAATTGCTGCATCAACCTGGGCTAATTTCTCGTCTATTATGCTCAGGTTCTGTTGGGAATGGCAGCAGATTAGAGACTGATATCTGCAAAATTTTATCCCCTGCCACCACCACCAGGCCGTTTATTTTTAAATCCCCTTGTAAAACTGTAGAGATATATCGGGAGGACAGTAAATAGTGATCCTACTCTGGTACTCTGTATGGAATTTCAGAGAGAGAGATGATGATGCCACTGATTCATGGGGTTATCTTTAATTTAACAAGAAACACTTTACTTACCTCTCTATTCAGTTTGCACGAAAATTAATGTTTAAAAGCCTGATAATATATTCACGAAATTTTCTTCTTAAAATTTAATAAGTAAATGTTTAATTTGAAGTGTGACGTCACTGTTGCATTATAGGAGCAACGTTGAGAGAGGCTGGAGGTGAGTGAAGAATTTATTCTTTACGGTGTTAGTCTACTTCTTATTATGGTAATTCTTATGCCCATGTGTTTATCAGTGTTTGCTGTCATTATCGAGAGGTGTAGTCGGCTGATGTAAGTTGTTAATTATTAGCTATAAGGATGATATACGGCGGTGTGTATCTCCAGGTGACCAAGATGTCCCTTTAAACTCGAGTAAGCAGTGCTACTTAAATCCCCCGATATTCACACCATCTGTTTAGGTTTTAAGGTCGAATGTGATCCTGTACATGGGCAGGCATAGTAGGTTAATTGGCTGGAAAAAATGAGGGGATGTGTGTAAAAACTGTAATGGGTAGTTTGTTTACATCGGGGATATAAACTCCGCGAGTCCCTTTTAACTCTTGCAATCCCGGTGATGCCCTTTTCAGTTTATTCATAGTGCCAGAAGGCAATTTTATTCAACTTATGCAAAGTCTCTGCTATTGCAGGAGTTCAGTGAGGCTGTGCCTAACCCCTACACTTCCAGAAGTCTATACAAAGCTAAATATAATCATGAGATGGCATGGAAAAAAAAAAATCTCTGCTCTGTGAGTTAAACTAGTGAAGACTGAAGGTATTAAAAAGAAAATATTCATTCCAGTGCCTGATAGCAGAGGAGACGGTGACATGGAGGTGAATTGCTTGTGGTCACCCTGGTGGCATCATGATATCTAGCTGTTGAGGGGTACGTTTCCACGTCAGCAGCTGCCCCAGTCAGAACGGTAAATGTGAGTATTTAGCAGAAACCACGTCTGGAATTCAAGCACTGTATTTTGAGGTATTTTCTGTTTATATCTCACCATTTGTTGATTTTTTTTCTTCTATGAGAGGAAGGAGTAGTTGCAAGGAGAGTGGAAAGGTTACAAGAGGATGAGAAAAAGGCAGAGTATAAGAGAGAAGTGGAGGAACGATTGGGCAAATATGAGATGGAGCAGATGGGAGACGTGGAAGGTGTGTGTAGCATATTTACAGAAGAAATATGTGCAGCATGTGATGTGGTGTGTGGAAGGAAGAGAAGACGGAGGGGGGTGCAAGGAACAGCGTGGTGGACTGAAGAGGTGAAACAGGCTGTGGCACAAAAGAAGAAAGCATACAATGAATGGATGAGAAATAGGGGCGTGGAAGAAGTTGAGAGGCGGAAGGGAGAGTTATATGTAGAAAGAAAGAGAGAGGTGAAAAGATTAGTAAGAAGAGAGTGGATGAGGATTTTGGAAGGAATTTGAATGTAAAGTGGGGGGACTGTAAGAAAATGTTCTGAAAAGAGGTGAAAAGAGTAAGACAGGGTGGAAGTGAAGTTAGCAGGGGAGTGAAAGATAAAAATGGTAGATTACTAGTGGAGAAGGGAGAAAAAGTGAGCAGATGGAGAGAACAGGAAGGAATTTGAGTGTAAAGTGGAGGGACTGTAAGAAAATGTTCTGAAGAGAGGTGAAAAGAGTAAGACAGGGTGGAAGTGAAGTTAACAGGGGAGTGAAAGATAAAAATGGTAGATTACTAGTGGAGAAGGGAGAAAAAGTGAGCAGATGGAGAGAACACTTTAAGGAATTGTTGAACGTAGAGGATGGAAGTAATGCGAGTATAAGTGGCTGGGGAATGGCTGGGAGAAGGAGGGAGGTGAGAAGACAGGAAGAAATCAGTAGGATAGAAGTTGTGGAAGCAATGAAGAAAGTTAAATCTGGGAAAGACCCAGGAATTGATGGAGTGTGTGGTGAAATGCTGAAGCATGGGGGAGAGATAGTAGTAGAATGGATGTGGAAGATGTGCAGATTGGCCTGGGAGGAAGGTAGAGTCCCAGAGGATTGGAAGTCAGGTATAATTATTCCCTTGTACAAAGGTAAAGGGGAAAAAGAAGTGTGTGGTAATCATAGGGGCATTTGTCTTCTTAGTATAATAGGAAAAGTGTATGGTAGGATACTTATTGACAGAGTTAGAGAAAGAACAGAGAAATTAGTTGGAGAAGAACAGGGAGGCTTTAGGAAAGGAAGAGGTTGTGTAGATCAGATATTCATTCTTAGATCTTTAGTGGAAAAGTTTCTAGAGAAGGGACAGAAGTTGTATGTGGCTTTCATGGATTTGGAGAAAGCATATGACAGGGTGGATAGACAAGGATTGTGGAAAGTGTTAAGAATATATGGAGTAGATGGGAAGTTGTTGAATGCTGTGAAGAGTATGTACGATGGTGCGAAGGCTGCAGTGCGTGTGGATGGTGAACTAAGTGAATTTTTCTCTTTGAAAGTTGGGTTGAAACAGGGATGTGTTATGTCTCCATGGTTGTTCAATCTGTACATGGATGGGGTAATAAAAGAGGTACAAGGTAGGATAGTGGATGTTGGAGTGGCCCTGGTGAGAGAGGATAGTGTTTGGAAACTCCCTGTACTGATGTTTGCAGATGATACTGTGTTGTTGAGAGAAGACGAAGGGGAGCTGCAAGGCTTGGTGGATGAGTTTGGGAGAGTGTGTAAGAAACGGAATCTGAAGGTGAATGTAGGGAAGAGTAAAGTGATGGTCTTTGAGAGAGGTGAAGTCAGTGAATGTACAGCGAGGTTGGATGGTGAGGAATTGGAAAATGTGAGTACGTTTAAGTACTTGGGTAGTGTGATGAGTAAGGATGGAGGTTTGGAGGGTGAAGTGCTTGAAAGGGTACAGCAGGGAAGAAAGGTTGCTGGTTCTTTGAAAGCAGTGATAAGAAACAGGGAAGTGAGCATGGAAGTGAAAAAGTTACTACATGACAGTATTGTGATACCAACTCTAACGTACAGAAGTGAGGCTTGGATGTTGTTGGAAGGACACAAGTCAAGAGTGAGAGCAGTGGAAATGAGTTATTTAAGAGGAGCCTGTGGAGTCACATGGAGAGATAGGCTGACGAATGAGGATATAAAGGAACGTTGTGGTGTTGATGTGGATGTGATAGGGAGCGTTATGAGGAACACACTGAGGTGGTTTGGCCATGTGGAGAGGATGGAGGGTGAAAGACTGCCGAAGAGAGTGTATGTGAGTGAGGTGGAGGGGGAAAGAGGGAGGGGGAGGCCGAGGATGAGATGGAGGGATGGGGTGGAGAGGTATATGAGAGAGGGAGGTGTGAGTTGGGAGCAGGGCAGTGAAATGGCGGGGGACAGGGCGACTTGGAGGCGATTTGTTTGTGGCCACCCCAAACGGGATTGAGGCGTCTGGCAATAGATAGATAGATAGATTTCAGTTGCAATTAACTCCTTCCTTCCGTGGATTATTTAATCCTCAAGGGGAGTCATTGATGCCCCCAGGGGGATTCATCAATGTCCCCAGGGGGCATTTGTGACAGAAATGGCTGATACTGTAAGAAAAATGTCAGCAAATGATGAGACAAACAATGCTTCAGAATACAGAGTACTGTAATTGCAGTTGTGGTTTCAGCTATATACTATACTGTATTAACCCTTGCCTGCTGGTAGGTAGGTAGATAGAAATTAACAAATCTAGTGAGGAAATATAGTCCATTTGCATATACAGCGAGCACTCACATAATGTGGATATACAGTACTGTACCCTGAAACTCCTGCTTTATGAGAATTCCACCTTATCAGGCCATATGTTTACATGTTAAAGGGTTTCATGTTACCTAAGCCAACCCCAAGTTCTCCATTTGGGGCAGTTTTCATTCTTTCTTTTTTCTCAAGACATTTACATACCTAATAAAGACATCACTACAGTAATCCCTCAGTTATCTGATGTAATAGAGCCAACGGCATGTCTGGATAGTGGATCCTTCTAGATAATGCACTTCTCCCCTGGCCCCCCTTCATACATACCCTAACTTTGAGAGCTATTGGAAAAGGCCACAACAGTACCCTCCTGTTGTTCTCAAGAACTGTGCTTCTGTTCTTACACCTTGCCTAGGCAAACTCTTTCGCCTTTGTCTGTCAACTTGTACCTTTCCTTCTTGCTGGAAGTTTGCTCTCATTCAGCCAGTCCCAAAGAAGGGTGACCACTCCCAACCCTCCAACTATCGTCCAATTGCTTTAACGTCCTGTATTTCAAAAGTTTTCGAGTCAATTCTCAATAGAAAAATTTTAAGGCATCTTTCCTATCACAACCTTCTTTCCGATCGTCAGTACGGGTTCTGTCAGGGACGCTCCACTGGCAATCTTCTCACCTACCTTTCAGACTCCTGGTCATCCTCCTTTCGGGACTTTGGCGAAAGCTTTGCCATTGCACTTGACATCTCAAAGGCTTTCGATCGAGTCTGGCATAAATCTTTAATTTCCAAACTGCCCTCCTACGGTTTCTATCCTTCTATCTGTGCCTTTATTGCTAGCTTCCTTTCTGGTTGTTCTATAGCCGCTGTTGTAGATGGCCATCGTTCTTCTCCTAGATCTGTCAACAGTGGTGTTCCTCAGGGCTCTGTCCTATCACCAACTCTCTTCCTTTTATTCATCAATGATCTTCTAAGCTGTACATCTAACCCTATCCACTCATACGCTGATGACTCCACCCTTCACCTTTCCATTCAGTTCCTGCAACGCCCATCTCAACAGTTACTTCAACAAACAAGGGATGAGGCTATGGCACACCTAATGTCTGACTTGGCTCGTATCTCTGACTGGGGTAAAAATAATATGGTTGTTTTTAATGCATCTAAGACTCAGTTCTTACACCTATCAACCCGACAAAATCTTCCACAGGTATACCCACTAATGTTTAATAATATTCAGCTTAATCCTGCATCATCCTTGAACATGCTTGGGGTTTCATTTACTCGGGACTTATCTTGGAAAGATCATATTACATCTCTTGTAAAATCTGCATTTGTCTTCTTAGTATAATAGGAAAAGTGTATGGTAGGATACTTATTGACAGAGTTAGAGAAAGAACAGAGAAATTAGTTGGAGAAGAACAGGGAGGCTTTAGGAAGGGAAGAGGTTGTGTAGATCAGATATTCATTCTTAGATCTTTAGTGGAAAAGTTTCTAGAGAAGGGAAAGAAGTTGTATGCGGCTTTCATGGATTTGGAGAAAGCATATGACAGGGTGGATAGACAAGGATTGTGGAAAGTGTTAAGAATATATGGAGTAGATGGGAAGTTGTTGAATGCTGTGAAGAGTATGTACGATGGTGCAAAGGCTGCAGTGCGTGTGGATGGTGAACTAAGTGATTTTTTCTCTTTGAAAGTTGGGTTGAAACGGGGATGTGTCATGTCTCCATGGTTGTTCAATCAGTACATGGATGGGGTAATAAAAGAGGTACAAGGTAGGGTAGTGGATGTTGGAGTGGCCCTGGTGAGAGAGGATAGTGTTTGGAAACTCCCTGTACTGTTGTTTGCAGATGATACTGTGTTGTTGAGTGAAGACGAAGGGGAGCTGCAAGGCTTGGTGGATGAGTTTGGGAGAGTGTGTAAGAAACGGAATCTAAAGGTGAATGTAGGGAAGAGTAAAGTGATGGTCTTTGAGAGAAGTGAAATCAGTGAATGTACAGCGAGGTTGGATGGTGAGCAATTGGAAAATGTGAGTACGTTTAAGTACTTGGGGAGTGTGATGAGTAAGGATGGAGGTTTGGAGGGTGAAGTGCTTGAAAGGGTACAGCAGGGAAGAAAGGTTGCTGGTTTTTTGAAAGTAGTGATAAGAAACAGGGAAGTGAGCATGGAAGTGAAAAAGTTACTACATGACAGTATTGTGATACCAACTCTAACGTATGGAAGTGAAGCTTGGACGTTGTTGGAAGGACACAAGTCAAGAGTGAGAGCAGTGGAAATGGGTTATTTAAGAGGAGCCTGTGGAGTCACATGGAGAGACAGGCTGACGAATGAGGATATAAAGGAGCGTTGTGGTATTGATGTGGATGTGATAGGAAGCGTTATGAGGAACACACTGAGGTGGTTTGGCCACGTGATGAGGATGGAGGGTGAAAGACTGACGAAGAGAGTGTATGTGAGTGAGGTGGAGGGGGGAAGAGGGAGGTGAAGGCCGAGGATGAGATGGAGGGATAGGGTGGAGAGGTATATGAGAGAAGGGGGGTGTGAGTTGGGAGCAGGGCAGTGAAATGGCGGGGGACAGGGCGACTTGGAGGTGATTTGTTTGTGGCCACCCCAAACGGGATTGAGGCGTCTGGCAATAGATAGATAGATAGTAGTTTATATCATTAAAGACTAGTGTTACACGGGTATAAGATGGAACAGTGCGTATTAAAATGGGTTAGTATTTACCAGACTTTAGCTGTAAAAAGCATGGAAAGAAGAATAACCTGGAAAATTCAGGTTCAGTTCTTGTGTCTGCTTAGTTATTTCAGAGTCAGAGTCATGTTCTCTGTTGATATAAGTTGCTTGTATCCCTTCTTCATTACGGTGGGCATGTACTTCATAGCAGCCATTTGGCAGGCAGTGTACTTTTACCCCTTCTCTCTCCAGCCCTTTAAAGCAAGAGCTAACTGACATTCAGTTCTTTGTATGCAAAAAGTTAACTTTGCAACTGTCTCAAGTATGTATTTTTGTTTGCCTCTAACCCACAGTTTTAAATGCAGTGTGTCAAGGTATCTTAAAGTGAACAGAGTGTGAATTTGGCTGCCTCTTGTTCATTTCTTTTCATCATCATCATCATCATCATCATCATCATCTCATGCCTTGCTTCCTCCTGGGATGGCTGTGATAGAAGTACTTCCAGGCTCCCAACCTTTGATTCTTTCTTCTTTACATAAAGAAAAGCTTGTGTATGTCTGCACGTAACTGAAAAGCTCACAGGGAAATTACCAAATTGTTTCTACAAAATGTATTAGTATTACTATTCAGTATTATGGTGCCATAAATATTGAATAGCATGATCTATTGGATACGTTTATGTGGAGCTACAGAATGTGGTGAAAGTTTTTTGACTTATCAGATAGAGCCAGGATTCCGGGGGCTTGAATGGTGATTGAATGGAAGTGTGGCCCATTGGATTTGGCAGACTTGGGCTGTCTGGATGTTGCTACTCCTCACCCTGCCCTAGGGTGAGAAAAGATGTCCGGATGATGATGATGATGATGATGATGATGAGGGTCCTGCCAAAAGTAATGCTTTTAGGCCCATAACTTGGTACCGGTTTTCTAATAACGCTGCAACTTAGCACAGTAAATGAGGACACGTAAAAGCCTAGTTGCATGTATGTTCTTCCAGAGCATCGAGGTTTCACCATGGATATGAAGCTGAAACAGAGAGCTGTGTCTAAATTCCCCCCAAAAGACGGATGCACCACCACAGAGATCCACCAGTTGCTTGCAAATGTGTTTGGCAGTGAAACATTTAACATCAGCAGTGTTCGAAGATGGGCAAAGAAATTTTGTCAGGGAGAAACAATTGAATCCGAAGCATGCAGTGGAAGATCTGCGACTGCTGTGACTGATGCCAGTTGCTAACATGTTGATGACCTCAATTATGTGGACAGGCACATAACTGTCTGTGAACTTGCTGCTGTTTTGCAGTGTGGTCACAATGCCATTGAAGTGATTATTGCAGCCCTAGGATATTACAAAATTGTTCCAAATGGATTCCTCATCAGATAATGCCCAATGTGAAGGAAATGTGGTTGAACATCTGCTCTGAGCTGCTGGAACAGTTTGAAATCGAAAACATAAATATCTTTTGCTCCAGTAGTTCATAGCAGACATTCAACCTCGTTTCCATCACATGAGGAATCGATTTGGAACAAACTTTGCAGTACCCGAGGTCTTCAGTGATCACTCAGTGGCATTGTGACCACACTGCAAATCAGCAGCAAGTTTGTAGGTGGTTGTGTGCCTGTCATCATCTGTGAGGTCATCAACACATTGGTAACTGGCATCAGCCACAGCAGTTGGAGATCTTTCACTTTGTGCTTTGTCTTCAGTTGATGTTTCTCCTTGAAATATCTTCACCCTGCTTTGAACATTGCTGACATCAATTGTTTCACTGCCATACACCTTCACAAGCCTTTGTAGGTCTATGTGACAGTGTACCCCCTCTGTTTTGAGGAAGCCTAATACTTCAATCTGTATTAGCTTCATATCCATGGTGACACCTTGGCATTCATGAAACAAAATAACAGCAATTAGACATTAATATATCCACATTTACTGTGCCAAGTTTCAGTATTATCGGTAAACTGCTAGCCAAGTTATGGACCTGAAGGCATTGGTTTCAGTATCACCCTCATAGGTATAGGCATTTCAAACAAGTACTTTACTGAGTTGTGATAAACCTTATGGAATTCTCATATTTTAGGGTTTAGAAAGGATGGGGAGCGGAAGAATATTGTATGTCAGCAAAGTTTCCATTGTTAGTCAGTTCTGGAAAAATAGACATGAGACTAACTTGAATAATGAAGACATTGATGAAATTGATGATACAGTAACACTGTCATCAATATCTATTATTTTGATTTGACGTAACATTGTAACTTGTAACCAGTTCAGATAATAGGGTTTTGTGTATAACAGTATCACTTCATGCATTACCCTAAATTTAGTGCATATGAGTTTAGATTTGCCAGGTGTACAACCATTTTATATAGGTAAGATCATTTTAACATGATTTGCAGATAAGACATGCACATTGTATGTCTGCCACTTGAACACCAGCTTACCTTGGAATGGATTAGAAATGGGATTTTTGCATTGTAGTTGCCATGTTTACTGATCAGAATCAGTTCAGTAGCTGTCTCACCAATGGACCTGATCACTATAAAGCAGCATATGGTACGCCTTATTGTCCGTATCATTTATATAGGCTCCAACATGCTTGCATGCATCAGCCTTGCTTACCTAATGATGGCTGTCCATGCTGCATGATCTCTGGCAGTTTCCCTGTTCAATCCCTTATCCCAGAGGTCACATTCTAAGACATTGTCATAGGTCTTTTTCGGTCTGCCTCTTGCAACTGTACCCGCAACTTTCACACATCTCTCCTTCTGCATCCAATTGTCATTTTTCATCCTCTCAACATACCCAGACAATCTCAATCTACCCCTCCTCATCACAGCACCAATACATTCAAGTCCCATCAATCCTCAACTCGTCAATCGCAGTCCTAGTCCTCCTCCCCCCAAGCCTCACATTCAAGGATGCAATACTCATTCAGCTAATCATTGTCATTTCTGTATGCTTGAGCCTACAAATATCCTCTACCGTTACTGCCCAGGTCTCAGTACCATACAGCATTGCACAGTACAAAGATCCCTCAATGTTGGGAGAGGCAACAGCTCCCTGAATTTCCTCCAATCACTCCTTCTCTTAGCCACAGAGGTAGCTACAGCCCCACCTCCAGCACATAACTTGTCCTCCAGATAACAAAACTCTTCCACACACTCAAGAGGCTCATCAGCAAGATCAGTCCTTTCATGCCCGACAATTTCTACTTGCTCACCCTGAGACATTGCACACATGAAAAACATATTTAGCAGCTTAACTGTAGTACCACTGCATCACTTAGCACCAGCTTATCACAAACACTACACAAGGTGGAGTTACTTCCCACACTCTTGTGACAGGCTGCACATGGCCACACTCCCTCTGCATTGACAGTACCACCACCAGCTGAAGTCTGTTTTGTCTGCATTTACTGTCAAACCTCTGTGCTCCATTCTGTCTCTCCTCTTCCTAAATCATTCCTCCACCTCCCTTCCAGTTGCTGCAATCAACACCTGGTCATCGGCATGCATTACTTTGGAGACCATATCTGCAGACACTTGAGAGAGCTTCAAGCATTGTGACAAACAATAAGGGGCCCAAGACTGACCCTTGATGCATGCCAGCATTCATGAAAAACTTGTCACTCAAAAATCTCCATTCACTCTTGCTTGGGTGCAAACACCCGCATACATAGCCATAACCACTCTAACCAGCCACTCCTTGATCCCAAGCTTTCTCATTGCCCAGTTCATATCCTCCGTAAGGAGGTCCTAGCATTGTTATTTGTTAGTGTTTGAGGTGTCTTGTTGGATGAGGTGTCCATATACATATACAGTTATTGTGTTGAGTGTTCGCAAAGACCTGCAGTAGACTCTAGCTGTATCGTTAGTCATGTCCCATACTGTACAAGAGTAAGTAATTCATCATCTTATACTCAAGAACATTGTGTGTAATCATTAGTGCTGGAAAGAATTGTTCATTATGCTCCTATTCTGTACTCTACAAATGTAATGTGTATCATGTGCATTTCAGATTGCAAGTCTTACTATTAGTGCTGTACAACCTACATATCAAAGAACCCCACTCAGCACGTAGTGGATTTTACCACTGGAAGATCCATATTTACAACTTCATCAGCCACCATTGGAAGGAGATATATGGTCCAGAGAGGTTAGTAACATCTTATTGTCACTATACATTACTGTCAACCCTAACTTAGTGAAATCACTACTACATCTCATAACTCGCTGGTGCATACAATCACTGTACAGTTGCAAGCATGTGAAAAAGAGATTCTGTGGTAGATCTTACTCAGAAGTACTAGGCTGCTTTGACTAGCAAGTTGCGGTGTGGGGAAGAGGGTGGTAGTAGGTGGAGTTAGGTGAGGGTGATGATGTTACCATTCCATTATGTCATCCTTCCACCAGTGTGACTTATCAGCCAGAACCACCCTAACTATTGTGTCAGTTTCATGTGCTTGCAGCTGTACATCTATGGTATGTGCTGCGTTTATTATCAGTATGTTATATTAGCAACCACAGTAAATTTCCAGCTTCCCTTTTTTCTTTTTCTTCTTTTCCTTTCTTCGTTCCGTCTTTTCATTTTTATTCTCTTCTTTCTTTGTTTTCCTAACTTCTCCCTCTCTCTTCATTTTTCTTCCTCTCTATTAAGAGTTCTTCTGTCTGTGCTTTCTCTTTCCCCCCACTGTCCTCACTCTCTCTCCCTTTTCCTTTTCTGTTATGCCCTTTCTGCTCCTCTTCACCCTTTCTCTTTCACCTCTTTTTCTGTCTTCTGTACATCCCCAGTTGCTTGTCCTTTCCATCTTCCTTCTCTTCTCTTATCCCTTTTTCTCTTCTTTTTTTCATATCTTCCCTCCTTTCTCATTGTTTTCTCCTCATTTATCACAGGAAGAGTGCTCAGCTGTCAGTGTAGGATATAAATGATAGGGCATACTTGCTGTTCATCGGTTTTCTTGTAGTGATTAAAATTTCAGAAAATATTGTTAAGACTCATTTTCAGTACTTGGATGTTTTCCCTCCTCTTTTGAATGCCAGTTCTGCTGTTCATTAGTGCTTATGGTTTAAATACAGTAAAAGCTTGATATAATGAACTTGGAATAAAACGGAAGCTTGAGAAAACGGAACAACTTTCTTTCATAAGGTACTCGCAACATACTGGAAGTTTTCTGTTCTGTCGTGAAGCGTTTGGGTTTCCGTAACGGAAACAAGCCGTTTTGTCCGTGGCTGTGGAAAAATCACGATGCCCAAGTCATATCCCCCTCATTTGGAGGTGAGTTTTTTACTGTTTTTTAATTTTTATTATTGTATTATTATTATTATTGTGGGTTCTGACTGCTCTTTGTGTATCATTATGACTAGCATAGGCATCATGTCTGTGTGTAGTAAAAGAAGCTATTTAGTAGCAACTGTGTGTAGGCTTCAGGTCACGAGTTAGGGAAGAAATATCGGAAATATCACAAATTTCCGGAAAATTCCATTCCATCTATGGTTTTGGAACAGAAGCTTGAAAAGCGGAATTTTTGATAAAACGGAATAGGGGTTGGCTGAATTATTTGTTATATCAACCTTTTACTGTATAATGTTTGGGCAGATATTTTCCTTGTTATTGTTTAATGTGGACTCTGGCTAATAAATTTGTAGTCACTTAATTGAGCGAGCTAGACTAGATTTCTGTAAATTTGAGATATCAGATCGCTGGATCCAGACATGACCAAACTCTCATAACCAGATCTCAGTTGTGGAAGCACTGGGGAAGGTTTCTCCATTTTCATGACATTTAATAGAATCATCAACACCCTAACCACAGGTTTCTTTTGTCAAGGATGAGTGTCCCCAACTCCCACAGTATGCTATTGTGCTAAAATGTGATTATCAGTTAAGCAAATTATTTGGCAGTGTGGCACCAGATTGCTAGGGATGCCTGTTCAGTAAACTGATTCTCGTGTCCTCAACAGCCGGAAGAAGAAGAAAAAGATGGTGCCGGCATCATTAAGTGGTCAGCTGTCACACTATTCTCAGTTCTTCACTAGTGGACATGACATTCTTAAGGAGGGAGGATGGTACCAGCTTAAACAACCACTGCCCCCTGCTACACTCCTGGCCAGACATAAGCTGGGCAGGAGAGCAGAAGCACAGGTAAGCACAGTACCAAGTGGTTAATGTGGCAGATTGGCTTAATAGAACTTTGATAGTTTGTTATAGCCATGGTACACTGACTCAGTCATTCACAGAAATGATACATTAGCCCCTTCATCTGGAGGTCATCATTTATGTTCTATTCTTGCTACCTCCAGATGATTTGGACAGCTTAAGAGAGCTTTTTCTGACTGGAGGGATTAGCCTTCATGACTCACCTCACTACAAGAATAACATCGAGTAGGAACAGCACATTGTAAAGAAAAATGGCATGTGCAAGTTGAAACGTTTATATGTACCGTCACAGCTCAGTTTATGATTGGGTTACGCTAAGTAAGAACCATTTGGATACTGATAAATCCTAAATCAGTTTTGATTTAACATCGGTTCAGTGAGTTTACGGTGGAGATCAGGGGCCATGTAACCTAACATCTCAAAATGCATTTCTGCCCACCCATCTTAAGTATGTCGTCGGCCGGTCAGAGTCGTCACAAAAGGTCCCCGCCACCCCACCCCACCACATTGAGGCTAATGTGGGGGACAGCTGGAGGGCCTGGGCAATCACTCCAGGTCATCGGGAGGAGGTGATGAGTGATGGAAAAAACGATGTGGTGGGGCCGAGGGAGAGTTTAGTGGTGGGGTGGGTGGGGAGCGATCCAATGAGGCAGCGGGAGAGCGATACAATGAGGCAGCAGGAGAGCAATGAAATGTTTTCCAGGTCACAAGTTTTGGTATTTTGCACAAAAATAGTGATCTCTCCAATTGATATTGCACACTGCACCATTCATCATGCACTTGCAGTGTTATTTTGCAGTAATAATGGTGTTCCGATGCGCATGTAAACACAGGGCACCCATCGTGGCTCAGATGTATGGCTGTCGGCCTGTACGAGTGGCACACATCCACACAGGATCATTGTATGCGAACATTGCAAAAATCATTTAAGCAGTTATTGCTCACATTAACACAAAACTGGGTATAAGTTTTCATTTATCATTAAAGTGATCAGTTGCATGCTAGATGATTGTACAGTAAAACCCCAGGCTTTGCACCTAATTGGTTCTGTGAAACATACAGGGAGTCCCCAATAAACGAAAGGGTTAGGTACCTTTAAAAGCTTTTGTATATCGATTTTTCATATAATGAAGCATTTTTCCCCATAAGAAACTTAAGAAAATGAGGTGATGCTCTTCAGAAGCCCTCCAAAAACTGTCAACTAACTACTCTGTACTGTACTAGGCTGGTTGTAAGCTCTTAAATCTACAGTAGAAATGTTAATAAAAGCTAAATGAACTTTAAGCAGTTGTTTATTTATCAAATTACTGAGCAAAAAATAGAAAACAGTACTGTACAGTATATACAGGTGAGGCTCAATCTTACTCACGCCCTGGCCTTCCTCGTGCCTCTTGATAATTTTGAGCTTGCTCTCCAGTGTCAGGGTTCGGTGTTGTTTCTTCTTGAGAGGTTCCACAGATGATGATGATGATGAAGGTGAAGGACGCTTGGGTGGCATGATGCAAGATGCAAAGATTCTCAGAGTACAGAAGGCACGCACTACACAGCCGGGGAGTGGGAACAGAATGGGATGAAGCGGAGGTAGTTGCTTGCCTTGCCATACACGATAGTGGTGCTGAAGACGGTCACACACCAAATTTAAATCATTTTCTCGTTGCGCTTTTTGTACCATCGAAGCATATGCCTTTCGTATAGGGGAATTTTTCCTATATTTTTCACTTTCCTACTATCGAATTTTTGTATATTGGGGCTTCGTATATTGGGGACTCCCTGTACCGTCAACCGTGAAACTGCTGAAGTTTGGTAATTGATCCTATGGAAAATAGGCTAATTGGTTGCGGGTCCCATGCCAACTCCTCCTAAAACTCATTTATGCAGTGTAAAATATACTGATCACACCTGAAAAGAAACTAGTATTAATTCAAAAGTACTATACATAATAGGCAAGGAAACACACGTAAGGCTGGAGTGAGGTGGAAGGGATGAGGGTGTAATTTCTGAGGCAAGTGGTGAGGCTACTGCTTCCCACCACCTCTGGCACCTCCACAAGTGACGATCACTTTCCATGCGTGGCTAGTTTACGTTTTTCTCACTGCAAACATAGGAGTTTTTGCATGAAACCCGGTGTTTGGGAATATTTGCAGACCACTGCTAACCATGGAACCACGAATGAAGATGTCGCTAAACCTGGGGCTTTGCTGTATACCGGATTGTGGCTATATCATATTGTACATGTTTCTTAATGGATACATAGGTGCAGTAGAAAAAAATTTGCAAGGCCAAAAACCATCATATTTATACATATTGAACCTGGAGGTGCCTGTAGGGTGTGCTCACAGAGAAAGCAGGTTCCCGCGCGTGGGCTATCGGCGCCGACCTGCGCCAAGAATTAAACCTTACACACAAATGTAATAGAAGCGAGTTCAAGCGTGCTGGCATGTGCAGCCCACACCGACACATTTTTCGGTTTCCTCGGACCATTCTTACCTGCTCAACCTGCGTGGTAGACGTGGAGAAGATCAAGATGGATGTTGGGATCTTGATTACCAGTGTATTTCAGAGACCACTATTGTAGGACAAGAGGAGTAAACTGCTCGCCAACAGAAATGTTGATAAGTTGTGGGCTGAAATCAGCAAAGAATTAGATTGCAATGGTAAGTAAATACAGCGAGCCCTTATGTTTCACATGAATTAGGTTTGCTAATTTACCTTTCACAGGAAAGCCCAAAATTTCCAAGAACTTATGTCTCACGATCAAGAATTCACCTTTCGCATCAACTCAGTGTCATTGACACTGAAACAGTGAAGTGTTGTTCAAGGCCGGCAGTTATGAAGGGGTTAATGGAATACTGTATGAAAAATTCAAAATGGGTGCAGTGCATAGCGCCGTACTCGCTTGCCGAGAGAAAACAAACTAACCCCTCTCTGGTAAACAAATTTTCACGCGCTTCTCAGTTGAGTCCACGTCCCTCCTCTCCTCACAGCCTTGCTGTACGTGAGGATATTTTCGCTGCCCTTCACCTTTTCGTATTGTTTCGCCATGCCTCCCAAGTGCCTTGCATCATCTCCAGCATTGGGGGAGCCCGCTGCAAAGAAGCAGCGGCATCGTACTCTAATTCTGGAAAGGAAATTGGAAATTATAAGACCCCATGAGGAGGGGCAGGGAGTCTCGGAGATTGGGTGTGCTTTAGGCCTTGCTGTTTCCACCACTGGGACTGTGACGAAGAAAAAGGAGATGTACAGGTAAGCCCTTAATTCACGCGAGGGTTAGGTTCCCAGACCCTTCGCGTATGTGGTAAATTCGCGTATATGTTCTGCCCTTGTGTGCACATAATTACGCATGTCTATATGTATATTACATCTGAATAATACTGTTTATGCACTACATACACCTTATAAACTAGCATTAAGTATTAAAAAGAACAAAAATGTAACAAATTTAAAACTGAAACCTGACAAGCACAGGCGTAGGTGGAGACACTTCAGCAGTCTGGTGCACTAGCCCTCACTGCCTCCCGTATGCTACATTCTGCCTTCTTTATTGTATGAACAGTTGACTCATTCACCCCAAACATGTGGTTACAAGACAATTCACAGGCGTAGGTGGAGACACTTTAGCACAGTCTGGTGCACTAGCCCTCACTGTCTTCCGTATGCTACGTTCTTCTTCTTTATTGTATGAACAGTTGACTCACCCCAAACATACGGTTCTGAGACATTTCACCATCAAGTCAATTCACCGTCAAAACATGGACAATTCCCCATCATTCTATTAATATACTTATTATTGATTAATTAATACTTTAATAACTAATTTTCAGGGGGATTTTATAACTCATATAAGTAAAAAACTAATGTACTGTACTTGCTAAATAAACTGGTATGTAAATAAATGACGGGGAATCGTCCTGACGGAGAATTGTCGCCGACATTCCTCCCTGAAGTTTGTCCAACACTTTAACTTTCTCTGTCAGCAACATCACTTTACTAGTCCGTTTTGGTGTGTTACCACATGCATCACTAGCACTATGCTTAGGCCCCATGTTGGCAGACAAGGCAAGCAATTACTGGAAGGCAGAAAAATAAGCCACAAATAACGATTTGCAAGTCATGCATGGTTCGACCGTCGGATTCAAACTGACTGTGTGGTGCGTGGTAGACCGATCTCCCAGGCTCCCACACACACATACACACACACACACATACATATATGTGTCCACACGGGCAGCAGGTAGGCATTTTTTATATTTTATTTATTTCTCTTGTATATTGAAATTACTTATTTGAATACTATAATTTTGTTTTAATTATTGTATG
Source organism: Coenobita brevimanus (assembly GCF_032717465.1). Taxonomy (NCBI): domain Eukaryota; kingdom Metazoa; phylum Arthropoda; class Malacostraca; order Decapoda; family Coenobitidae; genus Coenobita; species Coenobita brevimanus. Next base: position 73,032 of record NW_027643558.1, read on the forward strand.
AAAAATTCGTGGATAACCGAAATCGCGTGAAATAAGTTCGCGTGAATTAAGGGATAACCTGTACAAGAATATGGCCACCTCCATCTCTGCAATTGTGGACAGGTATTACTTACTTCTTAACAGGGGGGGGTGAAGTTTAGGTGGAGGTCCGAGGGTGTCCTGGGACACATCCCCCCATTTATATGTATATTTCAATGGGGAAAATCATTCCGATATATGAACTTTCGAATGACGAAAGTTTTTTTTTGTTCCGTATCCCTTTTGTATATCAAGGACTCACTGTATTATTATTATTATTATTATTATTATTATTATTATTGTTATTATGAATGAAGTGCATGTGGGAGATATTTAAGAAGGCAGGGATGAGTGAAACTGTGCCAGCAGAGTGGAAAAAGACTTTGATTTTACCCCTGTAAAAAAACAAAGGTGAGCGAAATGAGTGCAAGAATTATCGTGGCATAAGTTTATTGAGTGTGTTAGGGAAGGTATATGGAAGAATTATTATAAAGAAAGTAAGAGAGACATCAGAAGTCCTGGTGAGTAATGGACAGGGTGGCTTTAGGAGTGGCAGAGGATATGTAGATCAAATATTTGCAGTGAGACAGATAGTGGAGAAGGCATGTGAGAAGGGCTGTCAGGTGTTTATGGCATTCATGGATCTAGAAAAAGCATACGACAAAGTAGACAGAAGGATTGTGGAAGGTGTTGCACATGTACGGTGTAGATGGTAAGCTGCTATGTGCCGTCAAGAGTTTTTATGATGGTAATGAAGCATGTGTAAGGGTAAAAGGGCATCCAAGTGAATGGTTCTTGATTGATGTGGGCATGTGACAGGGTTGTGTGATGTCCCCATGGTTGTTCAGTATATATATATATATGGATGGGGTGCTGAGAGAAGTAAAAGCTCAAGTAATGGAGAGGGGGATGGTGTTGGTAATGGATGGTGATGGATGGAATATCTCAGATTTGTTAAATGCTGATGATGTAGGACGGTACTACTTGCAAATACAGGACAAGAACTTGGTAGACTAGTGCAGAGTTTTGCTGATGTCTGTGAGCATCGTGCCCTGAGAGTAAATGTAGAAAAGAGTAAAGTGATGGCTATTGAGAGAGATGGTGACTCCCAGTGTGATGTTACAGTGAATGGAGAGAGACTGGAATTGGTGAGAGAGTTCAAATACCTGGGTATAGTGATAAAAAAGAGAGGAAAATGTAAAAAAGAAGTGGAAAGTAGAGTGACACAAAGAAGAAAAGTAGCTGGTGCAGTGAAGGCCTTGATAAGAAACAGGGGCTTGAGTATTGCAGCTGCATGAGGCTTACATGAAGGAGTGTTAGTGCCTACTTTTATATATGGATGTGAAAGTATGGTGTGGCATGAAAATTAAAAGTCTAGAGAGTGGAGATGGGACTGCTGAGGAATGTATGTGGAGTACAGAGAATGATTGGATATGAAATAATGTGGTTCGTGAAAGATGTGGAGTGAGGAAGTCTGTGTACACCAGAATTGTAAAGAGTGTACTGAGATGGTATGGTCATGTGGAGAGAATGGATAACAATAGAGTGGTGAAAAAGGTATATCTGAGTGAATCTGATGGAGGCGAGGTAGGCCAAGGAGATGGTGGAGGGATATGGTGGATGAGTGTGTGAGGAAGAAAGACTTGGAAGTTACTGAGGCTAGGGGAAGATCGAGCTGGCTGGGTGAATATTGTGATGAGAAGCGCGTGATCAGGGATTTGGCACCCCTTTTTAATGTGACAGCGTCTGGGTTGATTCTATCAGATATGTTTATGTGAAGCTACCGTATGTGGTGAATGTTTTTGGTGTATCTGATAGAGCCAGGAATCCAGGAGCTTGAATGATGAGTGAATGGAAGCATGGCCCATTGGATTGGGCAGATCTGGGCTGTCTTGACGTTGCTACTCCTCACCCTGCCCTAAGGTGGGAAAGGAGGTCCAGATGATGATGATGATGATGGTGGTGATGATGATGATGATGATGATGATTATCATTATTGTTATTATTATTATTATTTGTCACCACCCACTATGTAGGTGGAGACACTTGTTTTCGCTGGTATTATTATTATTAATATCGCCTCAGAGTCTCACAACGATTCCTGGAGAACCGGAGACTATGCAAAGAATCTGAAGGGCCCAGGTTATGTGTCCTGGCATGGACCATTGCTGATAGAAAAAAAACTTAAATGTTGCCAGTGGGGTCAAGGTCATTGTAAGAAACAGTAGGAGACACATGCCTTGTTTGACCCAGATTGTGTGTCATGGTATGGGCCATTGCTGATAGAAAAAAATTTAACTCCTCCCAGCAGGGCCAAGGTTATTGTAAGAAAGAGTAGGTGGAGACTAGTGACTGTAAGAACAGTTACAGAGTTCTGGTTATTATTATTATTATTATTATTATTATTATTATTATTATTATTATTAGTGGTTGGTGGGGGCACTCACCATCCACTCACTCGATGTAGTGCTGCTCTCGGGTGCCTGCTCTTTCCTCTCTTCCTTCCTTCGTTCCATCCTTCCTCTCTCTCTCTCTTTCCATCATTCTTTCCTCTTCCTTCAGTCTACAGGTGACTCGACACAGAGTGATAAGCCAAATGGTTTTCTGTACTCCAGGAAACCATTCACTATACTGGATGGCGACCTTATAACCAAATTATGGCGCCTGGTGGTTTAGTGGGCAAGTAAGGCACTCCAGTCAGATTGAACTGGTGCAGGGTTATGTCCAAGGAGTGGTTGGGGCTTATTGCTTATGCAGTGCTACTCAGGGATGAGTGAGGCTGGTCACTCTCATCTTAAATGTCAGGACCAACGTGCCTAGGCCTGGGCTCCTATGCACCTTATCGGGCAACACTGTATTAGATGAATGAAAAAATTATTATTATTATTAATATTATTTTATTATTATTATTATTATTATTATTATCATTAATATTAATGCAAGCATCCATCTACCCACCCTCAAAACGACATTACCCCATCAAAGCACGTGGGTCTGGGGTTAGGTTACTCTTGCCAGATATTTAAGACAAGAGTGACAAGTTACTCCTCCATTAGCAGAATTACATGAGAAATGAACCTCAACCAACCTGTAGTACAAAACAATAATAATAACTATTGTCTCAGTTTTCAGGAAGACATATCAAAATTGAACCCTCTACACATCATGATGAAATTGATGAAGCAAGGAAAAGTGCAGAAGAGGAGGAAGAGAAAAGAGGATCAGGGTTCACAGAGAGAGAAATTCTGAATCCTGAAACACAACCACCTTCAGAACTGTTTGATAGTGGTGGTGAAGATGAAGTGCCAGGAGACATGGAAGGTGATAAACAAAAGGTAAATATAAAGTAGAGGTAAGTGGAGGCAGTGTGGAGGGACAGTAAGAGCAAAAATTAAAAGCAATAATACCTGGAGTTTAGATTTTTTTTTTTTTTTTTTTTCTGCATGAAATAAGCTACAATGGTTTAAATCTGAGCCAAATTAAGATGAAAGAACTATTGATCACCCAACCAAAGTCATCCTGACTTGACACCTGTGAATTCAGCAAAAGAGCCAGGGATCTGATCTATGCTGTCCCATCGCCAGGGGCCTGGTACTCTGCAGATATGTCAAATGGGTCCCACACTTTTCCAGAAGTAGCTCCAAACTCTCCCGACATTTTGACAAACGATCATTGAAGAGTGAAAGAGAACTGACTGTAATTCACCCTCCATTAACTTACCTTCAAAATGCTGTAGATACTTTTTAAGGTTATCATAAACTTATTCTTAAATAAATGACTTAGTTCCATCCATCCATCATCCAATCCTATGTTGCTCTATGAGAAGTGTAAGAGCCTGGAGCAATGCAAGTTGGTCTTGACATTTAAGATGAGAGTGACCAGCCTCACTTCTCCCTGAGTGGCATTACTTGAGCAATAAACCCCAACCACCCCTTGGATATAAACCTGCACCAGCTCAAACTGATTGGAGCACCAGAATTACCTTACCACCATGTGCCATAATTTGGTTATATGGTTACCACCCAGTGTTGTAAATGGTTTCCTGGTGTACAGGAAACCATTTGGCATGTCACTCAGTGTAGAGTCACCTATAGGCAGAAGGAAGAGGAAAGAATGATGGAAAGAAAGACAGAAGAGGGGATGTAAAGTCACCCATTCTTTCTGAAATGAATATACACTACTGTGAGTTGTTTACATCAGCTTGTATGGGCAAGTGAAATGTAGTATTTATCCTGGCTTCTGTTATACGATGGTATATTCTTAGAAAGAAGCAGCACTTTTTGAGGTTCATATCTCAGTGAACTTAGGGAAAGAGTGCTCATAGGCAGATCAAGGAATATGTGGAGTAAGACCCATCACAGACACATCCAGGCCAGGGAAATGACACACAATTGCAGCATGTGGAGAGCTGCCATTGAGTGAAAGCACTTACACATTCTAGCATAGTCACTGGTCTCAGAACATAAATGTAAATATACGTAGATGGTTGACTTAAACCTTCATGTCACTAATTTAACTATAAAACTGCTTAATGGGAGGTAAAGGACAATTTGATGTTAAGTCTAAGACTTGGCTGTACTGTATCTCTTGCCCATGGACTCTCAAGCATCACCCAATCATGTTTCAGTATTGATGCTGGCAATATGGCCCTTTTTGGCCTAGTTAAAATAAGTTGAATGAATAGGACAGGGGTTCAGTTGAAATAAGAACTGAATATATTGAGAGCAAGAAGCTTGTAAAAAGACTAGTGAAGAGGAAGAAGAAGGAGGTAAACGATGATCTAGAAAGAAAAATTAATGCAAATTAATTTGAAAATAGGAACTTATTCTGGAAAGAGGTGCAGAAATGTAGAGGTGACAGTGGAAAGAATAATGAAAGAGGTAAGTAGTAGAGTATTAACCCTTGGGGATGAAGTAAGGACCAGATGGGAAGAATATTGTGAAAGCCTGGTGAATGTGAATGGAGAAAGCAAAGCAACTGTTTACATAATTGGTTTTGGGGGTGTACAGAGAAAGAATGCACAGTCAGGAAACGTGATACTCACAGAGGCGAAGAATGCTGTGAAGTGGCTGAAAATGGGAAAGCAGCTGGGGTTGATTAGCTATATGCAGAGATGGTTAAGTGTTGTGGAGAGAGTGGAATGAAATGCTTGTTGGAGATATGCAAGAAGGCATGGATGAGTGAAACTGTGCCAGTAGAGTGGAAGAAGGCAGTGATTGTACCCATGTACAAAAGTAAAGGTGAGCGAAGTGAGTGCAAGAATTAACTTGGCATAAGTCAATTGAGTGTGGTAGGGAAGGTATATGGGAGAATTATTATAGAAAGTAAGAGAGATATCAGAAGTCCTAGTAAGTGATGAGCAGGGTGGCTTAAAGAGTGGCAGAGGATGTGTGGATCAAATATTTGCAGTGAGACAGATAGCAGAGAAGGCTTGTGAGAAGGACCATAAGGTGTTTATGGCGTTCATGGATCTGGAAAAAGCATACAACAAAGTAGACAGAGAAGGATTGTAGGTTTTGCACATGTACTTTATAGATGGCAAGCTGCTAGATGCTGTCAAGAACTTTTATGATTGTAGTGAGGCATGTATATGGGTAAGCAGGCATCTAAGTGAATGGTTCACGATCCATGTGGGCGTGCGACAAGGTTGTGTGATGTTCCCATGATTGTTCAGTATATATATAGATATGGATGGGGTGATGAAAGGTAAAAACACGACTAATGGGGAGATGGATGGCGTTGGTAAGGAATGACGATGGATGGAATATCTCGAATTTGCTGTATGCTGATGATGCACTGCTACTTGCAAATAGCAGTGAAGAACTTGGTAGACTTGTGCAGAATTTTGTAGATGTTTGTGAGTGTTGTGCCTTGAGAGTAAATATAGAAAAGAGTAAAGTGATGATGGTAGGTGGGGGCGCTCACCATCCACTCATTTGATGTAGTGCTGCTCTCAGGTGTCTGCCCTTTCCTCTCCTCCATCCTTCTTTCCTTCCATCCTCTTCTTTCTTTCCTTCATTCTTTCCTTGTCCCTCTGCCTATGGGTGACTTTACACTCCCTCTTCTGTCTTTCTTTCCTTCATTCTTTCCTCTTCCTTCTGCCTGTGGGTGACTCTTCACTGAGTGACAAGCCAAAAGGTTTCCTGTGCACCAGGAAACCATTTGCTACGCAGAGTGGTAACCATATAACCAAATTTTGACACCTGGTGGTTTAGTGGGTAATTAAGGAGCACCAATCGGATTGAGCTGGTGAAGGCTTATATCCAAGGGGTGGTTGGGGTTCCTTGCTCACGTAATGCCACTCAGGGATGAGTGAGGGTGGTCACTCTCATCTTAAAGGTCAGGACCAACTTGCCTAGCCCCAGGCTCATGCACTCCTCATGGGGCAACATAGGATTGGATGATGATGAATGAATGATGTAAAGTGATGGTTATGGAGAGAGAAGGTGACTCCCAGTGTGATGTTACAGTGAATGGAGAGAGACTGGAATTGGTGAGAAATTTCAAATACCTGGGTACAGTGATAAAAAAGAGAGGAAAATTTTAAAGAAGTGGAAAGTAGAGTGACACAAGGAAGGAAAGTAGCTGATGCTATGAAGGCCTTGATAAGAAACAGAGGCTTGAGTGGTGCAGCTGTGCGAGGCTTACATAAAGGAGTGTTAGTGCCAGCTTTAACATATGGATGTGAGACTATGGTGTGGCATGAAAATGAAAAGTAAAGAGTAAGAGCAGTGAAGATGGAACTGCTGAGGAATGTATGTGGCGTACAGAGAGTTGATAGGATATGGGATAATGTGATTTGTGAAAGATGTGGAGTGAAGGAGTCTGTGGACACCATAATCGAAGAGTGTACTGAGATGTTTTGGTCATGTGGCGAGAATGGATGACAATAGAGTGGTGAAAAAAGTATATCTGAGCAAATTTGAAGGAGGGAGGAGGCATGGTAGGCCAAGAAGAAGGTGGAGGGATATGATGGATGAGTATGTGAGGAAGAGAGGTATGAAAGTTGGTGAGGCTAAGGGACTGACAAAAGACCAGGCTGGCTGGATGAATTTTGTGCTGAGAAGTGCATGATCAGGGATTTGGCACCCCTTTTTAATGTGACAGCGTTCGGATTGGCAGTATCAGATAGGTATATGAGAAGCTACAGAACGTGGTAAAATTATTTTTGTCCCATCTGATGGAGCTTGGATTTTAAGGGCTACAATGATGAGTGAATGGTGGCATGCCCCATTGAACTGGGCAAACTTTGGCTGTCTGGACGTTGCTGCTCCTCATCCTGCCCTAGGGTGGGAAAGGAGATCCGGATGATGATGATGATGAATGATGATGGTAATAATAATAGTACTCTATCTGTCTATAGCCCGATGCCTTAATCCCATGATGATGATGATGATGGTGATGAATATATCAGTGATTAATTGCTTCATATGTGAAGCTGCTAACACACTTGCATGTGACATCATTTGTCAACTAACTGCAATTGTCCATATTGCCTGATCTCTAGCAGCCTCTCTAGCCAGTCCCTTATCCCCTAGGTCACACATTATTGGAGTTTGTCCCAGGTCCTATTTGGTCTACCTGTGGCATCCCTCCCCCTATTGTCCACACCTCTGACCCTCTGCACACATTTGTCATTCTTCATCCTCTCCACATGCCTAAGCATCTTAATTACTCCTTTACATCACAACATTAATATAATCTTCTTCCATTCTTCCTCTCTTCATTCATAATTCTTACCCCCTAGGCATGTCATTCAGGGATGAACTACACATCAGTCCAGTCATCATCATCTTCCTTTAATGACCAAGCCTCACTGCCTTACAGGATTACACTCCTAATACATGCTGAATACAATGACTAGAAAGCACATCTTGGTAAGGAAAAGTATTACAGTAGGCAGGCTTTATAGTAGTGCTTGTTGGTGCACCTGATTCCTGTTGTATTTCATAATACTAGAAATTATACCCTTTCCTTTATACTGCACAGTTAAGTACTCATATTTCTTGGTGGAAGGCCAAGAAAACAAAAAAGTGAATGGCAATACATCAGTGTCGTCTCATTTTATAAAGTTAGCCAGGTGACAGTTGAAGGTTCAGAGGTTTGTTTGCTGCCTAACCACTCACATTAATGTGTCCCACTACAAACTAGCTACATTCATTCATGATCTGTCTCCATATTGTGAATATATGCATGGACCATTATCAATCTTCCTCTTCATTTTGAGGTGTCTAAGTGTCCAGCAAGTGTATCTTCACCCTCCTCAAGGCTCAAGCACTGAGAGGGCTTCAGTATTGAGGAAAAAGTCAAGTTTTTGATGAGCTGAGAAAATAGTTTTTTTTTTTTATGTCATCAGCTATGAGTGCCATGTTCAAGTTAGCATACTCTTCTACTTATTAGGTCTATCTATCTATCTATCTATAGCCCGACGCCCTAATCCCGCAAAGGGTGGCCGCAGACAAAACGCCTCCAAGTCACTCTGTCACCCACCATTTGACTCCCCTCCCCCCAACTCACCCCCCCCTCCCTCATATACCTCTCAACTCCATCCCTCCACCTCATCCTCGGTCTACCCCTCCCTCTCCCTCCCTCCACCTCACCTACATACACCCTCTTAGTCAGTTTAGAAGAAATGTACATACACCCACTGCAAATTGACTTAGGACCTACGCACAGAATTGCTATGGGAGAGTTGTCTGTCTTTGCTTTGTTTTTCCACCTCTACCAAGTGAATTTTTTGGGCAAGAAGTAACTGGCAACTCCTATGGTGTTGGCGGGAGGTGGTGAAACACTCTGCACGTCAGTGCTTGCCCAGAAGCGAGAGTGGGAGTATATGTTCCCATCGCTCTGAGCTAGCACCTCCCCTTTTTTTTCGTATGCATTACTGTTTGCCCTGTTATTTTCCTAGAGTCGAGTTGTCATGCCTGGAAAGTACTGCTGAAGGGATGAGAGGGTCCGTATCATTGCATGGAGGCAGGATACTGTCCTTATCAACACGATTTGTGAACATACTGGACGTGCAAAGTGGACCGTCATGAAGATTCTTGCTGCAGTGCGTGGCCTGCCACCTGATGTACCAGAGCACAAGCATGGCGGTGAAAAGAAGAGGATGACTTCCAGAGGTACAGATACGCTTCTGAAGAGGGAAGTAATCAAGAATCCTCAACTGACAGCAGGAGAATGGAAGAGAATGCATCCCCAGCTGTTACAAGACGTCGCAATTCGAACTATCCAACACCGCTTGCAGAAGGAGCTGGGTTTGCCAAGCCGCACCGCAGCCAAGAAACCGTTTCTCACTGACCGCATGAAGAAGCAGCGCATTCAGTTGGCCAAGAAGTATGCACACTGGCCATTGAATGAGTGGAGAAAAGTTATGTTTTCCAATGAAAACACATTTCAAGTGTTCCAGGTGTGTTCTGCCAAGGTTCATCACCCTGCCTCCCATAGTTGATATGACCCTGCATACACGGTGCTGACTGTTAAGCACCCACATTCAGTAATGATATGGGGGTGTTTCTCAGGTGAAATGGGAAGGGGAGGCCTCTACTTTCTTCTTAAGAACTTGATGATGTGGTGGCTGGTACATTCAAGTTCTGAAAGATCATTTGTTAAAGTTTTTTTTCTATTCATGAGTGTGACTTTTTCATGCACGATTCAGCTCCATGTCACAAGTCAAGAAAGGTGACAATATAGCCTCAGGATAATTGGATTGAGGTCCTTGACTGGCTTGGCAACAGTCCGGATCTGAATCCGATAGAAAACTGTTGGGCAAAGATAAAGAAAATCATGACAGAGAAGAAGACACCCAATCTGGGCAACCTCAAGACTGAACTGACAGATTTTTGGTGCAAAGAAATGTCCATAGATTACTTTAAAGATCTATGTGATTCCATGCCAAAATGCATCCAACTGGTCCTGAAAAACAAGGGAAACATGATTTCATAATGATGAATGGCATTTCATGAACAAACATTGTGATATACTCTGATTTCTGTGTTTTTTAATACCTTGTGGAGGGAGGTCCTAAGTCAGTTTGTGGTAGCTGTATAACTTAGTGTGGAAAAGTGTGTGTGAAACAGACTGAGAAGGGAAGTTTGTGAAATGGAGAGTGCTGATGAAAAAAAAGAATAGAGTGTACTGAGACCAAACTGTGGAAAAGTGATGGAAAAAAGTAAAATGCTTTGGAAAATTAAGCATCATTGTGAGTTAGTTAAGTGGTTGGTGGGGGCTTTCACCATCCACTCACTCAATGTAGTGCTGGTGTCAGGTGCCTGCTCTTTCCTCTCTTCCTTCCTTCTTTCCATCCTTCCTCTTCTGTCTTTCCTTCCTTCCTCTTCAGTCTTTCCTTCCTTCATTCTTTCCTCTTCCTTCTTTTTGTGGGTGACTTTACACTGAGTGATAAGCCAAATGGTTTCCTGTGCACCAGGAAACCATTTACCACGCTGGATGGTAACTATATAACCAAATAATCGTGCCTGGTGGTTTAGTGGGCAATTAAAGTGCTCCAATTGGATTGAACTGGTGCAGGTTCGTATCCAAGGGGTGGTTGGGGTTTACTGCTCATGTAATGCCATTCAGGGATGAATGAGGCTGGTCACTCTCATCTTAAATGTCAGGACCAACTTGCCTAACCCCAGGCTCCTACGCGTCTCGTGGGACAACACTGGATCAGATGATGAATGAATGTGAGTTCATTGTCATTGATGAGTAATCCTGGTCCATCCAGCTGAGCATACCCATCAACCATAGGCAAGCAACTTCTCCTGCTTGGTCATCCTGTGCAGTGAATAGATAATCCCATGCTACGGACAGTGCTTCGACACAGCTGGGTGTGGAGAACAATGTGGAGATCTGGTTCATGGATGGATGTCACAATTGTGTCTCCACCCAATTTACAGGGGCACCATAGCTGGCTCTACATTGCCATTAATTAATGGTTACCACCCAGCATTATAAATGTTTTCCTGGGTTACAGGAAACCATTAAGGTTTTCACTCAGTGTAATGCCACCAAGAAGAGTTATAAAAATTGACAGGAATCATTTGGTTTCTTCATAAAGGCTCCACCACGTGTGCTTGCGTCTGCCCAGGTCACCTAATGGCGGTTCTCCATGCTGTTCAATTTCTGGCAACTTCCCTGCTCATTCCTTTATCCCTGAGGTCACACTCTATGACCCTGTCCCAGGTTTTTTAAGTCTGCCACTTGCTGCCCTACCCCCAACATTCACACTTTTCACTTTCTGCACCCAGTTGTCATCCCCCATCCCCACCACATCCCAGTCTGCCTCTCCTCATCACAATACCAATACACTCCAGTCCCATCCTTCCTCTCAACTCTTCCACTGTAAACCTAGCCTCCCTCCCCTCAGGCCTTGCATTCAAGGAATGATGGGAGAAATTGGAAGAGAGGAGGGGAGACATGAAGAATGATAAAGGTGAAGGAAGAAGTAGGCAGTGCTACATCAAGTGAGTGGATGATGGTTGCCATCACCTACAACCTGCCATATTGAAATGATTAAAAGAGTGAAGAGTGTAAGTGCAAAAGCTCTGTAGGAATGCAATAAAAAATCACACAAAAAATGTATATAAATGGGGTACAACAATATTTAATTATTTTGTACAGAAAGAACCATAGCCACTAAGAATGCTTTACTATGGCTGGAAACAAATTGAGCTGATAGCAGGCGACTTGGTACATGAGTAACAAAGGAGACTGCACAACTGAAATTTATAAACAAACTGGTGCTTCCTGGGTGGGGGACAGCAGTATACAGAAGTGACGAGGAGTGCCGTTCTGGTGCAGTTAATTATTATTTACTGTATATCAGCTGTTTGCATGTATTTATATTTTTCTATACCTTTTTATTTATGCTTATACGTTTTTAATTTAAACTCCTATTTGAGAGGAGCATGTTGAGTTACATGGAGAGACAGACTAACAAAAAAGTGAAGGAGTGTGGTGGTGTGGATGTTGATGTGATAGAAAGCGTTAGGAAAAACACATTGAGGTGGTTCCGCTATATGGAGAGGATGGAGAGTGAGAGACTATCGTGGAGAATGTATGTGAGTGAGGTGGAGGTGGGCAGAGGGAGGGGGGAGACCAAGGATGAGATGGAAGGATGGAGTGGAAAGGTATATGAGAGAGGGGTGTGTGAGCTTGGGGTAGGGCAGCAAAATGGCAGGGGACAGGCCAACATGGAGGCAATTTGTTTGTGGCCACCCCTTATGGGATTAAGGCATCTGGCAGTAGATAGGTAGAATTTAAACACCATAATGTATATTTCATGTTACTTAGTCTCTCTCTCTCTCTCTCTCTCTCTCTCTCTCTCTCTCTCTCTCTCTCGTACTCCTACAGTCCGTTGATAACACATATGGTCATCCTTTTTCAATATCATTGTCAGTTTAATTCTCAGACTTTTTTTTTGGCATTGTGTCTGTGTGCTTTTTTTTTTTTTTTTTTTTTAACTATGTCCATGTCATCTCATGTGGCTTGTTTTTAGACAGAATATAATAAAAGATGTTAGTATGTTGGTGGGGTTAAAGTATCCTCTGTTGTCTCTGCAGGTTCATATAAAAGATGAAGTTGATATCAAAGAAGAGGAATTATTTGAAGAGCCAATGGAGGGTATGGAACAAGAAGATATGATTGTAGTGGATGGAGGAACCTCAGAATTCATCCAGCCTTCTTGTCAGCCAGCTTCAGACCCTCTTGATGTGGGTAGTAAGCCCTCACTGTTCACCAAAACTCCTGTCATAGAGCCTCGTCATATCATCTTACCAGAACAGTCTCTCAGCAGTGGATGTGTTCAGCAGAAAAGTTAAGAGAAAAAGTAAGTTTTGTCTTTATCAAAACTTTTCTCTTTATTTTCTTTCCATTTTATTACAGCACTGGACTATAGAAAAAGCACAGGCTAGTCTGTACTATATAACATTTACTGTAGTAAAGCCAGGTACTTTAGTACAATTTAGTTAAAGTGGACACTGTTATCTTCTTCAGTATCTGATCCATATAATTAAAAGCTTCTCTCATGTTTGTCATCAGTTACTGTGAAGTGGAGATAGTGTGAAGTGTGTGAAGTCAGGTATGAATGTATATGGATGATGTAAAGGAGGTGAGCTATTGGTGAGTGATGAATGGCAGAAGGTAACAAAAGAGTACGTAATAGTTCAGGAGCCTTAGATCATATGTAGATGGAACCTGGACCAAAAAAAAAAAGTAAAAAGCTGATTTTTTCAGGAGAGGTACAGTCAACCCCCACTATTCACGGGACTGCTGTTCGCGGGTTCTCATATTCACAGATTTTTCTGGGAAGTCACCAGCTACGTAATTTACCATAACTTCTTATAACCATATCCATTAAAAAATTATTTATTACATTTTTTTATACAGTAATTCATGATATATTTGTGATATCAGTATTTTATGCTGTTTACAGGTCCTAGAAATGGTTATTAAGGTCTTTGTGCACATTGCCACGGGAGTCCATGGGAGTCAGCAACAAAATTATCCTAATGTCTTATAACTGTACCCATTAACAACTTCTTTATTACTAAAGTATTGTATACAGTAGTACAGTATATGTTTGTGATGTATGATGTTGGTTTCGGTTCCCTAAAATGGTTTTTAAGGGCCTACAGGGGTAATTTGATACTGTATGGGCATTTTCTGGGGTAGCTTCCAAAATTCGTGGATCCCCCCCATTCTCAGGGGTATGTGTCCCCTAACCCCCTTGAATATAAGGGGGGGAAACCTGTACTTGAATCCCTCTTGAGTCAAAATAAACAGTCTCCAAAGGCATCACATGAACTAACTGTGTGGTGGTCAGAAGTCCAAGATGGCCAGCATCACGTATAATGTGGATGGTTATTCACAGTAGACCTTCACTTTAGCAGGCCTCGGTAGACCCTGCTAACTTCACTTCCACCCTGTCTTACTCTTTTCTCCTCTTTCCAGAACATTTTCTTACAGTCCCTCCGCTTTACACTCAAATTCCTTCCAAATTCCTCATCCACTCTCTTCTTACTCTCTCTTACTAATCTTTTCACCTCTCTCTTTCTTTCTACATATAACTCTCTCTTCCGCCTCTCAACTTCTTCCACACCCCTATTTCTCATCCATTCATTGTATGCTTTCTTCTTTTGTGCCACAGCCTGTCTCACCTCTTCAGTCCACCACGCTGTTCCTTGCACCCACCTCCGTCTTCTCTTCCTTCCACACACCACATCACATGCTGCACATATTTCTTCTGTAAATATCCTACACACACCTTCCACGTCTCCCATCTGCTCCAATTCATATTTGCCCAATCGTTCCTCCACTTCTCTCTTATACTCTGCCTTTTTCTCATCCTCTTGTAACCTTTCCACCCTCCTTGCAACTACTCCTTCCTCTCGTCTTTCCCTTCTTCTATTCCTCCATCTTAATTGGATCTTGATTCTGGCCACCACCAAGTAGTGGTCAGAAAGTCCACTCCCCCAACCTCTATAAACTCTTCCATTATACATCTTCGCATCCTTTCATCCACACACTCATAATCAATCATTGCCTTCCTTTCATTCAGTTCACCACCCACCCTTCTCATCACTCGCCATGTATACCTGTGGATCATTTTACGCCTGAAGAGGGTATTGGCTATCACCAACCCCCTCCCAGCCCAAATGTCCACTAACGCACTCCCATTCTCATCTATCTCAGCAGGCACACCCCACTCACCAACTATTCCATCCACCTTCACATTCCCATTTTTACCATTCATATCACCAATCAAAAACACTCTCTCATTCCTTCCAAACTTTTCCATGCACACTTCTACATTTGTCCAGAACTCTTCTCTCACTCTTCTAGCACGATCTTGCATTGGCGCATACACACACACAATCGCCCACAGGGATTACTGTATATAATTGATAGACTGACTGTCTGGCAGGTGCATGTGAAAGCTCAAATATAATGAAAAATACCAACAAAATATGTGTAAATGTTCAAGCCTCTAAGGTGGAGCCAGAATTTCAGGTGATAGATTTCCCACTTTCTTACTTTCTCTTTCCTTACTTTTTGATCCCACCATACCTCAGTCTATACTGTAGGTGGGAAAGTAAAATGATGATGTGTGAATCTGTTTTTAAGGCATGGAGCAAGCTTTTCCTTACTTAATGTACATAGAAAACACTTTTTAGAGTCTTCCATGCTGCATAATGCAGAATAGTCTGGTTTGTGGGGGAGGGGGGAAAGATTCTGAGAACATATATATATATATATATATATATATATTTTTTTTTTTTTTTTTTTTTTTTTAATGGTGTTGTATCAGCATTTTATAACATATACAACCTTATTTCTAGGAAGCAAAAGATGGAACATGGCTTTCCTTTGTGGAACTTGGATGCCGAGGTGAAATTCTTGGTTGAACGTGGTCGAGTGAGAACACGACGAGAACGACACCACAGCTACACTGTCCACCACCATGCATCATCACACACCAGAGTTCTAGGTAGATTTCAGGTTTGTTTATTTAACTGTACAGTATAGTTCTTGGTCCTGTAATGGGACTTTAGGTGTAGAGCTTAAACCTGAATTGTATTATATAGGGCTCGATAAAAAATCCAACTGCAAGCACATTTATGATGTGGGTTGCATCCAAGTGGTATCCAACCACTAACATTTTTTCACAGGTGGCGTCCAACCATACCTATAGGTTGCGGTATTTTTTAGCCACGATTTTCAGTTGTGTCATTCAACTTTCTCCCCTGCCCTAATTTATAACTGTATTGTTATGAAATTGCTACATGTTATAAATGAATAAATGATCTTCCTAATGAACAAACAAACAAAATCATTTGCTCATTTATCCAATGCTGATTTCTATCTATCTAAATATTGCCAGATGCCATAATTCCATAAGGAGTGGCCATTTGACTTTGAGTTATTTGTTTTACGGGGAGGGGCACTAACCCTCCACCAACCCACTTGTTGACACGTAGGGAGCACTTATGGTTTGGTTATATGGTTACCACCCAGCATTGTAAATGGTTTCTTGGCTTACAAGAGACCATTTGGCTTGTCACTCAATGTTAAGCCACCAGTAAAGGAAAAAAAAATAATAAGAAGTGACAGGAAAGATGGGAGAAATAGGAAGAGAGGAGGGCAGGCACAGAAAAAGAATGATAAAGGCTAAGGAAGAAGTAGGCAGCACTACATCAAGTGAGTGGATGATGGTTGCCACCACCTACCACTAAAACATTTTGTCAATGCTTGATGAGAGAAAGTTGTAGGGCATTCAACAAGCACTGATGAAATGTTTATATGAGGCACTGAGTTCATTGCCGGGCTAAGTGCCAAAACTACAAAGTGTCAGAAAATGCTTTTAAAGTCTGGCGATTTTAAAACTTTGATATCTCTGTAACCACTAGTGTTATTTTGATTTTTTTTTTAATGTAGCTTATGGTATTTCCTTTATTGCAATAACCCCTATTTTGCACTATCTGTCATTAATCATGATGATATCGTGTGAAGAAGTAAAATTTTGCCCCCCACTGCTGGACTGATCGGCTAAGAAAATATTTTTATCCTACAACATAAGAGGTCAATAACATATTAGCAACAGTGCCCTCAGCTGGACCTCTCACATCAGGTCACTTGCTAAAACTGCCTCAAAGAAACTTGGATTATCGTACAGAGTCCGTAACTTCTTTGCTGATGAGCGGTTAGCTATAATTTATAAGAATCATGTGCGCTCCCCAACTTGAATATTGCTCACCTTTGTGGAATGGTTGTGGAGAGGTTGCATTAAAACAACTAGACAAAATTCAGAATAAAGCTGTTAGAATTATTAACAACCCTGCCATTACAAATAAACTACCTCCCCTGCAAGTAAGAAGGAATGTTGCCTCCCTTGCATTATTTTACAGATATTTTTTTGGCAAATGCTCAGACAAAGTTGCGTCCATGGTGCCACCTCTCCATGCCTTCCCTCGTGCTACATGGGCATCTGGTAGCGCTCATGACTGGAATGTCGCTCAACCATATTGCAGAACTTCTGCCTATCAGAATTCTTTCATTCCCTGAACTACATCTCTCTGGAACTCGCTTCCCCAGAGTTGTTTCCCTCCAAATTTCAACCCACAGCTGTTCAAGTCTAACTGTTACAGATATTTTATGAACAGAGGACACCAGTAATCTGGTGTATGGATTATTTTTTTTATTCATTTGTTTTTCCTTCGTTCTGTTATAAAAAAAAAAAAAAAATTATAAGTCTTGGTAGGCATGGCTAGACTATGATGTTTGGTTGATTAGTTGTATTAAATGCACTTTCAACTTACAAAAAATTTGACCTACGATCAGTTTCTTGAAACATAACCTGATTATGAGTAGGGAACCTCTGGACTGTATAATCGTATTTATCAAGTCAGTGACCAGCCCCATTCGTATATTGTATCTCCTGAGTCGTTCAACATTTCAGCAGTCAGTCCAGACATATCTGCTGCCTTCCCCACCTACATCCTGCCTATTGTACTGATCACAGTAGCAGCATCAATCAAAGGCAAAGGGCCAAACACTGGATCTGCTTGCTCCAAACCTTCCCTGTGTCAGTCAAACTCCTCAGTCAACAACCGATTGTACTGCTCTCTCCAGGCATCATATCCCTATGGTTCGCCATTACCTTTCCTTCATCATTCTTCACACATTGCTCAACTGTGATATCCATGTTTTCCTTCTTCATGTGATTTGCCACCTTAAATACTGTATCATATTCTCCCTTTCCATACAAGTTTGTTAACACCCTCTTTCCATACCCGGAAAAGCTTTCTTTTCTCCTTAACTACAGCTTCTATGCCCTTATCCCACTACCAAGTTACTTTAAGTCTTGGTGGGCCTCTTGTCCTCCCACGCACTGAATCAGTAACTCTCAGGCTGTTGTTCTTGAGAGCTCTGTACTGTTCATTAACACTTCTGTAAGTGGCCCCCTTTTCAGCCACCACTAAACTCATCTTGCTATAGAAGGCATTCCCTACTGCTTGTTTTATCAACTTCCATATTTTCCTCCTAGATTCTTAGGTCGTCTTTTTCATCACCTGCTCCTTAAGCACCATGTCACATATCAATAACTTGTGTTGCTGGACATACTCCTCACTCCCTATAACTTTTACATCCCTCACTAACATCCTATCAGCCCTCCTGACCAGAAAATAGTCTATCTGGCTGCAATATCCCCCAGACTCATATGTAATCAACCTACTCTCTCTTTTCCTAAAATGTGTGTTACACATAATCATGTTCATTGCCTCCCCAAACTCAAGTATCCTTTCCTCTTCCTCATTTCTTGTACTATATGCATATCCACCATGTACTCCTTCATATCCTTGAGCTGCTTCATCTACATGACCATTCAAGTCCCCTCGCGAAACTACAATCTCATCATCCCCCATACCACTTACTACATGTATTGTGTCATCCCAGAATCTATCCTTCTCTGCCTCATCCAAGCCTGCCTGTGGAGCATACGCTGATATAAATGAAAATATTATCCCACTGAACAAAATCTTCACTACTGTTATCCCTTCACTTACTCTCAATACATTCATGACGTATTCCTTCCATTTCTCCTTAACCTTTTAACCACGGGTGTCATCCCGGAATGACATTGCAAAAACTGGACCAAACCGCGTGTGTCATTCTCGAATGTTTGTGAATATTTTGAATACCCCGCGTTTTTTCCGTGCTCCAATTGTTTCATGGGAGAGTAGCTATTAAGTTCTTTCACTCCAGCCGACCCCCACCTCCCTCCTCCCACCCCCTGGGCCCCCACCTCCCACCCCCTGGGCCCCCCACCCCACCCCTGACCAACACGCATCAGTATCTGTCCAGCTGTGTGAGTGACAACACCGCTGATGTGGCAGTGAAGTGCGGGCAATTACAGTGCCTTTTACCTGCCTCAGTGAACACAGAGTGGGTGTTTATCGTATGTGCAGTGTTCGTATATGTTTATAGTATCATTATCAGAATGAGGTTGACATTTGGTAATGGTGTGTGAGCGAAAAATAGTGATTACAACACCGCTGATGTGGCAATGAAGTGCGGACAATTACAGTGCCTTTTACCTGCCTCAGTGAACACAGAGTGGGTGTTTATCGTATGTGCAGTGTTCATATATGAGGCGTGTAGTGGCACAGGGGCTTACACGCCAATATGGCCGTTTTTGAGTTAGCTATGGCAACACATTCAGCAAGTCTTCCCCTATCACGTGGTACATCGTGTGAAAGGAAACTCGACCATCCAGCAGGGCTACAGAGGGTTGAGCGTGGTGCATTATGTGCTGTGAAACCTTCCCATCAACTCCAGACCTCAGTCCACACACGGGCTTAAGCGCGCGAGCCTACCGGCCAATGAGAGGCCGTCTTGCATCCGCCATTATTTTGATCCCGCTGCTAAACCAATCCTGTGCGTTCTACTGTCCCCGCCATGGCAGTCACACTTCCCCGTCACACGTACAACACTTTCCCAGGATTACTTTCTTATTTTAGTGTTTTTTTGGTGGATAATATTAATCAAAATAGACACCACTAGTTCTGAAAGTGAAGTGGATACACCCGAGCAGCCATTGAAATGACAAAGAAAGCCTGAGACATGGGCACAGAACATTGAAAAGAAAAAAAGAGAGTGGGCATTCCTACATTAGTAGAAATACCAAGCAACAGGTTCCTGCTCGTGTTTTTGGTTCCCCTTGCCAGTGTAGTGGAAAGTGTTTTGAGAAAGCTGGAAAAGAAACCTTTCATCATATCTTTAATAATTTCTGGGGCATGCAAAGCCATGATGTGCAGTCACACTACTGTATATTCATAGTATAGTGAAACTGAAGGAGGTAAAGCGTGGCGAGTGAAGGGGAGGGAAAGTAGAAGAAAGGCAACAAGAGAATATTCTGTGCTTGTGAATAATGTTCCCATTGTTGTCTGCAAGTAAGCTTTTTTGAACATGCATTCTCTTTCCGATAAGTGGGTTAGGAATGTCCTAAAGAAGGCAGCAGAGTCAGGAACAGGAACTCTAACACCTGACCAAAGGGGGAGACATACACCGAAACATAAGATAAGTGAGGAGGCAGAGAAACTTGTGACTGAAAACATTAATTTGCTACCTACATGCAGCTCTCACTATTCAAGAGCAAAGAGCCCAAGAAGAATGTACCTGCCCCCTGGTTCGACTTTCACAGGTGTCTACGAGGCCTATGTGCAGGATCTCAAGTCTAAAAACATGGAAGACCTCATAGTGTCGTCGTTTAAGTTCAAGGATATGTTGCGTCTTTACAACATTGGTGTGGCACCCCCTAGGTCTGACACTTGTAATTACTGCAACGAGTTTAAAGTGAAGATGGATCAACTTGTACCTGGCAAAGACGACGAGGAGATAACTCGACTTAAGCTGAAAAGAGTCCCCCACATTGCCCATGCTAAGGCCTCTCATGCCATTATGAAGACTTACAAGAAGGACCAAAACCCAGCTGTTGCCGTCATTGCAATCGACCTGCAACAAACACTGGCCATGCCCCGACTGTCTTCAGGTGTACAGTACTACAAGCGAAAGATGTGGGCTTATAACTTTGGGGTGCATGATATCAAGAAACAGAAAGCTTATTTTTATGTCTGGAATGAGGCAGAGGGAAAAAGAGGGTCGATTGAGGTGTGCAGTTGCCTTAAACATTATGTGGAAAACTATGTGCCAGAGAGTGTGGGTAAAATCATTATCATCTCAGATAACTGTAGTGGTCAGAATAAAAATATTAATATAGTGCTCTCATACCTGAGCTGGGTTCATGGTGGTAGGTTCTCAGCAGTCGAACACTACTTTATGGAGCCAGGACATTCATACTTACCATGTTATCGGGATTTTGGAGACTTTGAAATAAAACTAAAGGGAAAAGAAATTTACACCACACCTCACTACATCACTTTCACGAAGGATTGCAGAAAAAATAACCCATTCAATGTGATTTCTATGACTCATGACTCCTTCTTTGACTTTAACATACTTCAGAACAGTGTAACAAAAGCTAGTTAGAAGGGTACTGGGTTCAAGAATGCCAAGAAGTTTGTGGTTAGTAATAATAACATGATGGGGATAGAGGTAGTGGCTGGGTATGGGAGTTATCATGCACCTGTCTTCATGAAACTGCAAAAGGGGCGCTCTTCAGTGTATGACCCCTTAAGATTCAACCTTCATGACGTCCAGCTCCCTCTAAAGTATCCAATTGGTGTGCATCTTGATGAGAATAAGCTTCAGGATGTGAAGGAATTAACCAAGTACATCCTTCAAACACACCTGGGATTCTACAATGACCTTTTTGCTGCACAAAACCACCTAGGGGTGGAGAATGTCAGTGGAGACACTGACACCGACGACGACATCCTCGACTATTAACTCCCCCCCCCCCCTCCCTCCAAGCACATCTTTTATCCTAGGACTATTCAATACAGTGATGAGGTTTATAAAAATAATCGTAATGTCTCATATTCTAGAAAAGAAGCATAAGGTAGTGAACCAATATTAATATTTACAATATTTACAATAATCATTATTTACAATAAGAATTCCAAAAATAGGAGTAGTCATCATGAAACTGTAACAGCTTCTTTACTTCTGTGTAATTGTTCTTTTGATTGGGTTACTTGTACTCCTATATGAGTGTTGAAAATGCACAAACAAATGGGAGGGAAGTTTTTGGGTTTTTATTTTCACCGGAATGAAAAATATATATATATATACCATTAAAAAGGACTTTTTAAGAGCTTCATTTTCATATATTATTCATTGAGTTTATCGTAAAAACAATGCAGTGACCATTGAGCAACTTTAACCTTTAATTACTGAAAACTAATTGCGTGGCGCGTAAGCCCCTGTGCCAATACACGCCTCATATGTTTATAGTATTATTATCAGAATGAGGTTGGCATTTGGTAATGGTGTGTGAGCGAAAAATAGTGATTACAACACCGCTGATGTGGCAATGAAGTGCGGGCAATTACAGTGCCTTTTACCTGCCTCAGTGAACACAGAGTGGGTGTTTATCGTATGTGCAGTGTTCATATATGTTTATAGTACTATTATCAGAATGAGGTTGGCATTTGGTAATGGTGTGTGAGCGAAAAATAGTGATTTTAGATCGCTCACTTCTAACGGCACTGCCCATCCAGTGATATTCAACGAAATCATGAAACCTACATCATTGCAAAGCCGAGGGTTAGTACTTTCTAATGGTACCTTATTTTTCGCTCTAGATTTATTCTGTGCAGAGTTATAAAGGTTTAAAGTTTGTTTACATTTTGGCTGAAACCCCCGCGGGAGAGGCCAGTCGGGGCAAAACAATGCCTATGGTTAAAGGGTTAACCAGTACACCCACACCACCATATCCATCTGCCAGACCCTGCCAAAATATCTTGTAACGACAATCCCTCCTGGCAGTTATTCTGACTGATCCTCCCATATATCTGACTTCTTGCACACATCCAACATCCACCCACCTCCTACTCAGCACCTCAACTACTTTCCCCCGTGCAATTGCTGAAACTTCCCACATTCCATGATGCCACTCTGATCTCCTTGGGTGATTTAGTTTCCTCAGGCTTGCTTTGATTCCCCTTCTTAATTGTCATAATTGGTAAAAATAACAGGGAGAGAGATACCACAGGCCCCACCCACCTGCAAAGTCCCAAGTCCAGGCATGGGATCTGGGACCCTTAGCCCACCAGCCATGACCAGTGGCTGTGGCAGTGGCCTTTGGGCACCCTACCAAGACAGCTACAGGGACACCCTCCAAGCGCACCTTGGCACTGTAACTTCTCTGCCATTATACACTCACTGATAGGGAAGCCTCCTGGGTCGCAACTCCCAGGTCCCGGCCCCTCTCTATTGGGCCAAAGCGGCAGCCCGGGAACTGCAGTGCCCTGTATCCTTTAGTACAGGTTCAAGTCCTATCTCATCCCGGCCCCAAAATCTATGCTGTCAGAGCCCTCATCACGTCTCCCTTCAACAGGTCCGCCATTGGGTAGCAGGGGCAAAGTTTTCTGGCCATATGCCATTTCTGGCATCAACCCCTGTGATGTAGTAGGGTACGTTGTGTGATATGTAAAGCGCATGTAGGGTAGTACAGTAGATAGTTAGAGGAAGTGTGTGGGAGAATATGCTCGTCCACTCTCCATGTTAGTGTCACACTGGAAAGGTCGGCATAAGGGGATGGTCAGATATACTGGTAGCTAGTGAAACAAGAGCTCCAGCTCTCCCTGTTACCAGCATTCCCATTCCACTTGGGATTACCACACTGATTGGATGATGCCACAGCCTACTCCCTTCAGTATACTTCAGTATAACTAAAAAAAGTTCATTGGGCTCAGAGGCATTCTGTAAATCCAAAATATGTTATACAGTAAAAGTCCTCTCATTTGGCATCTTCAGGACCAAGCAGGTGCCGAAAAAGCAGAAATTGCCGGATGGCCGGGAAAACCTGCTGAAAAGTTTCTGGCAATCATGATTGGTCACCCCAGTGCAATCACAGTGTCTAGCTAGTATTATTAGTCAACCTTAAGCACTAAATTGGCCTTCTGTTTCGTAAGATCGTATATAATGGAAGAGCTCACACCATAATCTTCCATTATCCTCTTTCTAGGAACACCTGCCTCCAATTTTTTCAATAACTCAGTCCTCTTGGTGATAGTCAGCACCTTGTGGGTGCATTTTTTCACAACATCAGTAGGCTTTCCACTGGTAGGCTTTCCACTGGTAGGCTTTCCACTAGTAGAGGCCATAGTGCAACACAAGAATGAGAGAATGATCTTAAAATGGAACAACAAAGTTTCCAAACTTTCTAAAGGTCCTCCTCACAAAGCCACTCACGAGTGATGATGGCTGACAGCACATTCAGTGTTGGCAAGCGGAAATCTTCAAAGCACTAAACTCAACTTTAAAACTTGCTAAGCTATAGATGAACTGTTCAAACTTTCACGCTAAATTGGACTTCAAAACATGCCAGATATGGAAGAAAATCTTTCATTGGCACTAATTATGATGAAAAGCACTAAATTATTATGAAAAGCATTAGATCTAGTGCCAAATTGGCCAATCGGCTCAGCATATGTACCGGAAAAGCAGAGAACTTTTGTAATGGGATTATTTATGAAAATCGCCGAAAGACTGGAAATATCGTAAGACCAGATACCGAATGAGAGGACTTTTACTGTACAGTATTGGAGTTTGATAAAGTGAGAGTCAACTGTACAGTGTAGTGTTATACATGAAACTGGGTTCATATCCACATGATTGTTGAAAAATATAAATTATCATTCTATTGTAATATGTTACCTGAAGCAGTGAAATATATTTATTACAAAGTATTTTATCTTCTCAGGTGTGCAGCAGTGATGTAGCCTACAAAAGACAGGATGAGAATTCCTCCTTCCTTATGAGACATGGTGGCCAAGTGGAAGATAATATAGCTTTCCTCTACAGTCCATATACTCTCAGGTACTGTACATTGTTCCATCACAGGCAGGTATTAGAGAAAGAGAGAGTGAGAGAGAGAGAGAGAAAGGGACAGACAGACAGAGAATATTGCAGTATATTAGAACACTGTTGGTATAGTGGTAGATTAAAGTTAATAGTGCTCTGAATACAGTAAGCTTTGTACCAGAATGCAAGAAGATACTTTTATGGTTTTAAACTCATTCTGCATTATGCACTCCAACTTTAAGCTTACATTTTCTCTCCTCAAATATTTGTCATGTCAGATGCCACTTGAGTGTTTAAGTCCAGTTAACTCATTCAGTCTGGTGATGGATTGTTTGGATTAACGCTATGTCCAGATATTTAATCTGCTTTTGAGAGATCACTTATTATGATGGAGTTAATGAAGGTTGTAACTAAATTCACCAATTCAAGAAGTCTTCCCTATGCTTGATAGATTTGAAGTTGGCAAGAAGAAAATTAAAAGTATGTCATGGTACTGAAGACGTTATTACCAGACATTATGGTTCAGCTGAGAGAGAGCCATGCCTAACAGAGGGCCATAAAGTCCTATCACCGAGGAAAACCTCCCCTGCCCAACAAAGAGGTAATAAGTCCCTGACTTTAAGTATTAATAAGAATGAAATTGTTTAGTCCCCAGATATTGCCTTGTTTTTATGTTCAACCAGATGTGTAGCTGAAAGAAGCTTTTCTCATATACTGTACATTTTTTCATATACAGTATGAGGTCACAGAGTGTGACCTCAGGATTAAGAGACTGAAGAGAGAGGGTGCAAGAGATCAAGCAGTGTGGAGAGCCACTGTTAGGTGGCCAAGGCTGATGCAGGCAGGCATGTTGGAGCCTTTATAAAGAAAGTAAATGAAGCAGATTAAAGAAGAAACCAAAAGCTGAAGGTCTGCATTATTATCCCTTCCAGAGAATGCTAAACCAGAGTGCCAAAATCATGACCTCTTCTGTTTGAGGTGCATGGATACGTTGCATTTAAAAAAAGTTGGAGGTTGTGGGCATGGAGGAAATACATGAGGGAGGATTGCTTCAGAGTTTACCTAATGTATACATACAAAGCTGAGAATGCTGTTTAACTCTTGAATTAGAGAGTTGGGCTGAAAAGAGGTGAGAGGATGTACTCAGTTGGGTGCTGTGTTCACACTTAAATGGAGGCATGCCAGCTGAGAGATGAGAACAGAGACCTTACTAATGGTGATAGCACTGGGAGAGTAATGGGACATTGCAGTTTCAATAAAGAGAGAGGGAGACAGAAGGAAGTTTTTGAGGGAGACAGAAGGAAGTTTTTGAAAGTAAGAGAGTTGGTGATATTTAAAACTGAGTAAGAGGAGTGTCAGTGGTACGAATTTAAAACTGAGTAAGAGAAGGAGTGTCAGTGGTACGAAAAACTTTTGACCTAATGCTATTAAAAAGAGATTTATGTGGCAGGCAGCCTTGCACATGGGTGCTGTACTTCACATCACTGGCAGATTCAGGAGCAGGGTCCAAAGAATTTGGACCCCGTTTTTCATGTGTGGCAATCACACAGAATTATGTGATGAACATGCATAGAAGTACAATGCTCCCTCCCTTTTTATGGGGGTTACATCACAGAGATTCCCTCAAATACTGAATTTCAGCGAATATTGTTTGTGCCCCCCGAAGGGGCCCTGCAGTAGCAATAAACCTATGTGGGTACCTTATCACCCTTTGCATTACCCCAGAATATCATCAGACATTGGACCATGCACTGTACTGTATATAATTTTATAATTAAAGCCAATAATACTGTAATTTCCGTATAATACTGGCTATTAACCTCAAAATATTTATCTTGCCTCTTTCTTCATGCTCTGTATGCTTTTGATGTGGTGCTATAATACTATGCTCCATGTGTGTGCATACATGACCCAGAATGCTTAGTTTATTGTTTATCCATCCATCATCTAATCCTGCGTTGCCCCATGAGAAGCGTAGGAGCCTTGGGCTAGGCAAGTTGGTCCTGATATTTAAGATGAGAGTGACCAGCCTCACTCATCCCTGAGTGGCATTACTTGAGCAGTAAAACCCAACCACCCCTTGGATATGAACCTTCACCGGCTCAGTGTGATTGGAGCGCCATAATTACCCACTAAAAAACCACCAGGTGCCAAAATTTGGTTGTATGGTTACCACCCAGCATAGTAAATGGTTTCTTGGTGTACAGGAAACCATTTGGCTTGTCATTCAGTGTAGAGTCACCCACAGGCAGAACGAAGAGGAAAGAATGAAAGAAAGAAAGACAGAAGAGGGAGTATAAAGTCACCCGTAGGCAGATGGACAAGGAAAGAATGATATATTTATGATGTTGCTCACTTATCTAAGTCTGCATTATTGCAATCTTGTAGGAATATCAAAATCTGAAATAGTAATACAATACACTGGCCCCTCCAGTCATGCAGCCATTGTATCATTGAACTGTTTTGTGAAAATGGAATTTGCCCAAATGGTACCATAGAAATCCCTATTGTAAGGCCAGTTGGTTGGATAAAGCCCAAAAATTATCCCAAAGCCCCCCTTTTGTACCTGTTAAAAAAATTTTTTACCCCTCCCCCCAGATCATACCCAGTATTAATTGTAGTAAACATACAACCTCTAGGAACATAATTGGGCACCAAAAACGGTTAGAGCGTACAAAGTGGTAAATAAGAGGGTGATCACCTACCATGACATGGGATGGAACGATGCTTGGGTAGGAGGAGTGTATCACTCACTTTTAACCCCTTCGCCACGATGACGCTTATACATCATCATAACCCTCCAGTGCGGACACACTATGACGCCTCTGTGTCATCATATATCAGTGCCACCAAAGGAGACAGCAGAGGGTTTAGTTTATTGTGCTGGGGCCTTTCATATTGGATCGTATATGTTACTGGGGATAAAATAAGCTCCACCCACTTTGCCCACCCACTTTTTTATTCAGCCAGTCCCAATATATATATATATGGGAGGGCATGTGATTGATGGGATGGTGGACAGTAACTCTGCATCCCACCAGGATCAGTCCTGGCTGTATCATAGGAGACTGTACTGCTGCACCCTCCACAGTGAATTATGGCCGAATCACAGAGCATTCTTGAGGAATCTCGCAATTCCTTGAGTGATGAGGATTATCATCTGTCGGCTCAAGACTCGGATGTCAATGATTTGTCGAGTGAAGAACTTGAGAGTGGTGAATTTGATGAATCTGATGATATTTATGAAAAAGAAATCGAAGGTGGCTGGCAGTTGATAAGCAGTGTGTTTACTGACGCACGTCCCAACCACGTGCCTGAATTTACGACTGATTTTTTGGGCTGAACCCAGCTATCAGTGGATCTGAAGCTGTGTCGCCTTTGGACTCTTTCAAGCTATTTTTTGATGCAGATGTGGTGAAATAAATATGTGAGTGGACAAATCAGAAGGCAATATGGTACGAGAAATGAGGAAGGGGAAGGGTTACTCGAGTTTTGGGAAGGCAATGAACATGACTGTGTGCATCACACATTTTAGGAAAAGAGAAGGTAGGTTGATTACTTACTTAGAGTTACTTAAGGTTAATTTCCAGCACAGGATCCATATGGTTTCTCTATGCTGGACTCAGGAGCCTTTGGTACTTGTGTGATGCTGCTGGGTTCAGCTTTGAAATTATCATACTTTAATTCAAGGTGCTCCCAGAAACTATTTAAATTACTTTAAAACTGTTTAGGCTTACTGCCTTTACCACTTCCTCTGGTAAACCGTTCCAACTTTTCACAGTTCTCAAAATGAAAAATTCTCTTCTCTTTGTTGTGAGTGCTGGTTTCAGGTATAACTTGAGACTGCGACCTCTTGTTTCCATTTGTTGATTGGTATCCTTCCTAAGATTTATGACGTCGCAAGCTGTTTGATCATAGAACCATGAAGAATTTTGTATATTCTATCATATCTGCCCACAACATGCAGTACCTCATACTAGGCAGTCCAATCTTTGTAAGTCTTTCTGGGTAGAGAAGGTCTTTCATTCCAGGAAGTTGCTTAGTGGCTTTCTACTGAACTGACTCCAGTTTTATTATTAAACCCTTGGAATAAGGTTGCCATACTGTACTGGCAAAATCAAATTAAGAGTGAACCATTGATTTGTAGAGTGGGACAAAAGATCCAACATCAAGAAATTGAAAAGTTCTGCTGGTCAGTCCCATCATCGCATTAGCCTTATTAACTTTTTCCATTAATTGATCTTCATATTTCAGGTTAGAATCTATTATAACTCCAATGTCCTTCTCCGATTCCACATGTAGCACTTCAGTATCTTGTACACCCATCCCCCTGCTATCGTGGCTAATTGGTTACGCAACTACGCATGATAGCAGAAATGCGTGATAGCTGAGTTGAAGAATCAGTGGGAATAATTCTGATTGGTTATTTAAGAGGAGCCTGTGGAGTCAAATGGAGAGACAGGCTGACAAATGAGAATATAAAGGAGTGTTGTGGTGTGGATGTGGATGTGATAGGAAACGTTAGGAGGAATACACTGAGGTGGTTTGGCCATGTGGAGAGGATGGAGGGTGAAAGACTGACGAAGAGAGTGTATGTGAGTGAGGTGGAGGGGGGAAGAGGGAGGGGGAGGCCGAGGATGAGATGGAGGGATGGGGTGGAGAGGTATATGAGAGAGGAGAGTGTGAGTTGGGAGTGGGGCAGTGAAATGGCGGGGGACAGGGAGACGTGGAGGCGATTTGTTTGCAGCCACCCCGAATGGGATTGAGGCGTCTGGCAATAGATAGATAGATAGATAGATAGGTTATTGGGTGGCCGATCTACCTACATTTTTTGCCTATTATAGCTCTGCATAAATTTTCTTACCAAACACTGGATGTTGGAGTGGCCCTGGTGAGAGAGGATAGTGTTTGGAAACTCCCTGTACTGTTGTTTGCAGATGATACTGTGTTGTTGAGTGAAGATGAAGGGGAGCTGCAAGGCTTGGTGGATGAGTTTGAGAGAGTGTGTAAGAAACGGAACCTAAAGGTGAATGTAGGGAAGAGTAAAGTGATGGTCTTTGAGAGAGGTGAAGTTAGTGAATGTACAGCGAGGTTGGATGGTGAGGAATTGGAAAATGTGAGTACGTTTAAGTATTTGGGTAGTGTGATGAGTAAGGATGGAGGTTTGGAGGGTGAAGTGCTTGAAAGGGTACAGCAGGGAAGAAAGGTTGCTGGTTCCTTGAAAGCAGTGATAAGAAACAGGGAAGTGAGCATGGAAGTGAAAAAGTTACTACATGACAGTATTGTGATACCAACTCTAACGTACGGAAGTGAAGCTTGGACGTTGTTGGAAGGACACAAGTCAAGAGTGAGAGCAGTGGAAATGAGTTATTTAAGAGGAGCCTGTGGAGTCACGTCGAGAGAGAGGCTGACGACTGAGGATATAAAGGAACATTGTGGTGTGGATGTGGATGTGATAGGAAGCGTTATGAGGAATACACTGAGGTGGTTTGGCCATGTGGAGAGGATGGAGGGTGAAAGACTGACGAAGAGAGTGTATATGAGTGAGATGGAGGGGGAAAGAGGGAGGGGGAGGCCGAGGATGAGATGGAGGGATGGGGTGGAGAGGTATATGAGAGAGGGGGGTGTGAGTTGGGAGCAGGGCAGTGAAATGGTGGGGGACTGGGCGACTTGGAGGCGATTTGTTTGTGGCCACCCCAAACGGGATTGAGGCGTCTGGCAATAGATAGATAGATAGATAAACACTGCTCTAACATGAAAACACATAACATCCACAACATTGTAAAGAACAAATAGACAGCATAAAAGACCATCATAGTTACCTTTATGAGGCTGAATGGAGGCTTGGGTGATTTGAAGGGTTCTGAGGCTTGTGGATGGGTTAATGGCAACCAAACACCTCACGTGCCTGCTGCTTACATAGCAGAACATTCCGCCTCTGCTGGTCCAGATCATCCAAGAAGGCATTGTAGTCAAAACCCTCAAATTGTGAAGAGATCCCTGGCTGTGGCTCTGGTTGTATTGAAGGACCAGGCTGAGGATCTTGGTCTGGCTGAGGATGACGTTCAAGGTCTGGCTGTCGGTGAGGTTCAGTGTTCGGCTGTGGCTGAGGGTGTTGGCGAAAATATTCTGTGATCTGTTGCTGATGTAAGGCATTAATATGTGCATGGTACTTATCCTCATAACTTGCTAGAGCCATATTGATGTAGGATATGCAAGTTTCAATGTTAATTGTGGTATCTTGCTCGAGAATGTGTCGTATATGGCCACCCAACTTAATGAGACACTGAAGAGGAATGTCTCTCTTTATGGTAGGTGGGGGGACTCACCATCCACTCACTTGATGTAGTGTTTCTTTGGGTGTCTGCCAATTCTTCTCTTCCATCCTTCCTTTCTGTCTTTCATTCCTTCACTCTCCTTCTCCTTCTGCAGACGGGTGACTTTACACTCTCTCTTCTGTCTTTCTTTCCTTCATTCTTTCCTCTACCTTCTGCTTATGGGTAACTCTGCACTGAATGACAAACCAAATTATTTCCTGTACACCAGGGAACCATTTACTACGCTGGATGGTAACCATATAACCAAATTATGGCATCTGGTGGCTTAGTGGGTAATTAAGGTGCTCCAATTGGATTGAGCCTGTGTGCTGTAGGTTTATATCCAAGGGGTGGTTGGGGTTTATTGTTTACGTAATGCCACTGAGGGATGAGTAAGACTGGTCACTCTCATCTTAAATGTCAGGACCAACTTGCCTAGCCCAGGGTTCCTATGCTCCTCATGGGGTGACGTAGGATTGGATGATGGATGGATATATGAATGTATCTCACAATTTAAGTCATTTTCTGAAAAGAAGTAGGAAGAAGAGAAATGCATATGTTCCAAGGAGAAGCTTTTTCCTAAACAGAGAGCAAAAGTTGGGATTTTTGCTCATCTTTAACTCGATTTCATTCTTTAATGGAAGTGATATTGTAAAAAACTAAGAACATAGTCAAAAGGAACATTCTGTTGCCTGCAAAGAGACGTCAAGTATAAAGGTGAATGAATTAAGTGCAAAACTCGTCATGACATAAGTATATTCAGTGTTGTAGGAAAGGTATGTGGAAGAATTATTGTAGAGTATATTCAGTGTTGTAGGAAAGGTATGTGGTGGAATTATTGTAGAGGAAGGGCTGATCGAGATGACCTAGCTAGGCTTAGATCAGGACATCACCCAGCCCTCCAAAGTTATCAGTTTATATTTGATTTAGTTATAATCACATATGACATGTATCCCACTTGTAGAATAGGTCCACACAACATAACACACATAATGGAGCACTGTGCAGCACACGCATCCCGGAGATGCAGACGCAACATCAGTGGTGGATGAAATCTGTGGGATGACCCCGTAGAGGTGGTTGCTTATTTGCAGTCAACAGATCTACTTGGTCAGGTGGACCGAGGGTAAGCAACAGCAACAGCAACAAGACACCATAGCATTGATGTTGCAAGTGCATTGAGGAAACTTCATATATATATCCAGAGTAAACCCCGTAATTTTGAGTGATTAATTAGGGACAGTGGCTGTGGGTTATGTTTGAGATTCATGTTTGTCCTTAATGATGAGTGTGCTAGTTGAGTTGAGTGACACAGTCACTCTGCTTTATTGAAGCCAGTGTTCTTGTAAGTGTAGGTAATGTTGGAACTCTCCTGCTGCATTTGAGTTTTGGGGTGCAGTGAAGGTATTGTCAAGTCATCAAAGGGGGAAGAGTTGGTAGGTTGTGAAGGAGGTGGTTGAAAAGTGAGGGTGAAAGGACTGAGCCCTATAGAACACCACTGGGGAATATTCTAAATAAAAATCTTTGTTCAAAGCTGAAAACTTGGATATGTTTCCTGAGAGGATGGTGGTTAACCACTTCTTGTTATTGTCTTCCATGTTGATCTCCAGGTATTTGATGATCAGGATATGTCTTGGTACTGTGTCAATAGCTTTACAGTATTTATGTCTGTTAGTTTTTGTATGATTCTTAGATATATGAAAGAGTTAATGAGAAATATGGTATGAGGTTTTAATGTGAAAACAGCAAAAAATGCTCTGAGAGGCTGAGCCTTTTGAAGTAAATTGTAAAGATTTGCCAGGAGGTTGCATGAGAGTGAGGTAACCAGTAATAGAAGAGGTAGATGAAGTGTGAGTTGGGGGAATGAAGTGACAGGTCACATGAGGGAGGGAAAGAGAAATGTCTCGATAAGAGGGATCACTGCCTAATTTGGATGAAAATGCCTGGAGGTTTTGTTGTTAAAACCACCTTTCCCACAGCATCAAGCAATAAGTGGAAAGCTCATCTGCTTTTCGGTCATTTATATAACCCCTTTGGGTTGAGGTTCCTCAATTTGCTGAATGAGAATGCCTGACAGTAGCTAAAGTAAGATAATATGGTGTCCCCATATCCATAAAGAAGCTGAATAATCCTCCAACAATGCCAAAGTAAATATTGGAATGCCTAAGTTATTTCCAAAGGGTTAATAAGTATATGTATATTACATTACATTAATAATTTACAATTATAGTAATTGCCATTCATTGTCACTCATTGTAATGTGGCCCCAGACTCATCTGGATGTCCCAGTGAACTGCAGGCTGAAGTAACCCTTTTCCTGCACTCCACCATCCTCCTTTCAGAGGACAGGGATGGATTTAAGGGACATTTATATAATCTGGCAGTGGAAGGTGTCTCTCTGTAGCATCTTCTTGCAGTTTACCAACAAATTTTATAACTACAGTATTATTAATAGACATTTTCCTTCATTTTTGGTTCTGTATATGCTGTTCTGTTTGTTGTATGAGAAGATAGTAATTTGATGAATGTACACCATTTACTATTGTGGGTGGTAATCACATATATATATATATAACAAGTAAATATATATTTGATGGGCCAGTGTGATGGAGCAGTGAAGTGTTAAATGATGGAAAGGTGGATGGATATATATACTACAACAATCATGTGTAATAATTTCATCACAAGAACATAGTGTTTTAATACCTGTGGCTCTTTCTTGACAGGGCTACAACAAGGCAGTGGATTGGTGGGCTTTAGGAGTACTTGTGTATGAGATGGCTGCTGGATACCCACCCTTCTTTGCTGATCAGCCCATACAAATATACGAAAAAATTGTATCAGGGAAGGTAAGAGCTATGACATGCCAACAGGAGTAAGACTATGTAGACGTCATTATTATGCTCATCATGTCGCACTGTTAATCAAGTAGTATCCTACATTGATGTGTTAAAAAATGTATAGGCTATACCAGCATATATACATGCTAGTAGATAAAAAGTATGCACACTCACACACACAGTAAAGTCTTGCTGTTGTGTATATTGGATTAATTACAAGAAGACTCAGTGTTGATTTAAGCAAAAGGTTAACTGCACTGATTATATCATTATGTCTATCTATCAGTTCATTGTCAGATGCCTTAATCCTGTAGGGGGTGGCAATAAATGAATTGCCATTATACTATCCTGTTTTTAGCTATCTGACTGCCATCTCCAGCTCACATTCCTTTTTCTCGTAAACATAAGTCTCTCAAATATCCAGTGTAATTCAGCAAAACTCAGTGCTGGATACTGCAAAATGCCGGATATTACGTCGGTACCTCCAGTTGGCTATCCATTGGGCATTGAACCAGATAATATGTCACCACCCTAAGCTATCCGTCTTGACCCGTTATCCTAAAAACTTTCCTACAATACACCCAACTTTCTTAAATCGTGTCAATTTGAGTCAGGACCACTGCCGTGATTTATGAATAATAACTTTTATGTGAAAAATTAATTTGGGTCTGGACTTTGGCCAACCCGCCCCCACAGCACCCTACCTACACCTATCTAGGCACCATCAAACACAAACGTACAAATTTAGGAATATTCAGTGCATGTATTAAATAGAAATAAGCCATGTTAAGGGATCTCACCTTAATCCTATGACGAAATTGCTTAAGTGAATGGAGTGGGGTGGTGTTGGGAAGAACTTAGAACCTCTCAGTACTTGTTCTTCCCAAACTCTTTTGCCAGCTTTGAAAACTTCTCTTCCCTCTCAACACGACAAGTGAGCTCCAAACGTTGACTGTACAACAACTGCGGCAGTTTCTTGACGCCATACTGCTTAGAGCGCTTCATTGGGGGGTCGGGAGGGGCCTTGGCAGGTAGGAGGTGGGGGGAAGTTGCACAAAAAGGCTGGTAACCCTCGTACTCCACGGCAACGGTCTGTAGTGTGCGGACTGGCGGGACAAGAAGAGCAACAACATGGCTGCATTAGTATGCACATATGCCACCAGGGACGCGCGGTGATTGTTTGTTGGGTCGCGATTTTCAGTTTGAATGCCGCGGTTTACGGTTCTCCTCAGAAAAGGCCCACTTGGGTGCCTAGATCCGCGATTTTCGTGACTTAGCAGTGATTTAAGGTTGGCAGCAGTCTGATGGCCACCTAGCCTTGATTTATGAATCCGTAATTATTGAACACTTGATTTACGAGGATTGACTGTAATACCCATGAGTAAAAGATTAAAATTAAACATAAAATACAGTACAGTATTGACACAGTACATGTAGTACAGTAATACAGTACATAATTTAATCGTACATATCATAAGTAATATAAACAGTAATCATATACAGGTATAATTACGAGTGAGCAAGCGAAGCAAAGTCTACTGTCGGAGTAAGGACAACAGAGCGAATATGAGCAACCTGGCACACCATCACACTTTGCAGAGGATAATAACTTTTTACTTATGACAGATAGAAACCTGATTCCATTTAATATGGTGCATACACTCAATATAATTCATGTTAGCCCATACCCTCGGTCATAAGAATGTAAGAACCATGCTATATCTGGGATTTTCCTGAGGAGTGTTTAGCAGAAAACTGAAACTTGATAATATTAAAAAATTAATTTAAAAAGATTTAATGTAGTGACATTAGGTTTTTATGCAATGAAAATAAATATAGATTAAAGATATGAAAAAATACTTTCAACTTTTCTGTATCTTGGGGGGTGAAATTCCATAGAGTAGACACCCATTTTCCAGCAGTTTTCTGTTTATTGGCAAGACTTACAGCCAAGATTGTCTTGTGTGTGTTTTGGGGTCTGCCTTTGTGCAGATTGAGCCCGGTGTCTGAGCCTTATGATACACATTACCTCTGAAAAGTGCAGCGTACCACTGATAGCTTCTTGTTTCTGAGCTGGATGTTGCCTAATTTTGCCAGATATTGTTTTAACAGAACTGAGCCAAAAGCATGAGATAATGTAATGGGACGGAAATTGTGATGACAGATAATTGAGAGTTTAGTGTACTTGTACCACTTTACTGTATCACTGCATTTCATCCTCAGTCTTCCCCTCTCCTTCCCCCATTCACATGTGCTCATACTATCAGTTTTATATGTGTATATTGAACTGCAATCCAGTACATCCAGGAAAAGTCTAGTGCAGCCATGTAAGTTTGAGATAGTGAAAAGTGTGCCTACTGATACAATGCTGCTGCTGTAATGCAGTACATGTAAGTAATACAGAAAGAAATAAGGATGCATAGCAGTGAATCATTAATTAATTTTGTCATGGAAGTATATACAAGAATACATTAAGTCCTCTTCATAAAGCATCCTTTTTGTTATTCCATTTTGCTTTTAAGTATACACTAATCTACAGAAAAAGATTGCCCTCAAGGTTGATTGCTAACAGGGAAGTGGCTTTGCCAGTTTTTACCATTTTAATGCACTACAGTTCTTTTACTTTACTTTGGCCCAGCTTTTTGCCCTGTTGCAGATTACTTCACATAATTCAGTGGCAGAATAAAATATAGTGGCTCTGCAGTCTTTTCATAGCACTTCTTCATGACTAGCGTCATATTCTAGTGTCAGTCTCTTGTTAGAACTCAGTAATCAAGTTGGAGAGATGGCAATTTTAGGCCAGGTTCGAGTAAAACAATTATAGTTATACAAATATCAGTATAGTTGTGTTATTCCAGAACTCGTACATAAATTGTAGAAATGCCTGAATATAAACTAGATGCTTGTAATTTTAGGTAAATTTCCTTCACTGATGTCCTTTCAACAAACAGAATATATAACTGTTCAGTTTGATGATGATGATGAAATAATGTAAATTGCGTTAGAGCTCACAGGTGTTAACAATAACATTCATGTTATGCAGTATTAAATTTGAAAGTTCTATTGTGTATCTTTAGGTCTCTGCCCCCTAACCCTCAGCTTCTGTGTAAACTAATAATAATATCTTGTGATTACACATACAGCAAAAGTCCAGTAATACGAATGGCAGGGGACCGAGGGTCTTTCAAACTATTGGTTTTTTCGGACTATTGGGAGGGACCTCTGAAAACATTAGACATATGTACACTCTATCTATCTATCTATCTATTGCCTGACGCCTCAATCCCGTTTGGGGTGGCCACAAACAAATCGCCTCCAAGTCGCCCTGTCCCCCGCCATTTCACTGCCCTGCTCCCAACTCACACCCCCCTCTCTCATATACCTCTCCACCCCATCCCTCCATATCCTCGGCCTCCCCCTCCCTCTTCCCCCCTCCACCTCACTCACATACACTCTCTTCATCAGTCTTTCACCCTCCATCCTCTCCACATGGCCAAACCACCTCAGTGTGTTCCTCATAACGCTTCCTATCACATCCACATCCACACCACAATGCTCCTTTATATCCTCATTCGTCAGCCTGTCTCTCCATGTGACTCCACAGGCTCCTCTTAAATAACTCATATGTACACTCACAATCACTAATTCCTGCCCAGGGGTGTCCCCTTCCTACCCCTGTATACCCAGGGAAGAGGGGAGGGGGGGACGAAACAAGCTCCACCTGCCACTATCCCAGCTCCCGACCCTCCCCCATACCCCTACCTAACCCCCACCCCACCTGTCATACTATTCATCTTCACCTCTACAATAGAGGTGAAGATGAATAGTTTCATGCTGGTACATCCAAGGCCAAGAGCAAGTCCAAGCCAGATAAATCCTTAGATAAAGCCCTGAAAATTTTGAAAAAAGACCAGATAAAATAAAAAAAATTTGCCTTGACAAATTCAGATTATTGGGATTTGCAGATTATTGGAGGCCGAAGTAGAGGACTTTTACTGTATTATGAAAATTCTTGACTCATGTCCCATTACAATTCAGTTAGAGCCCAGTGTATGGTATAATTTGTTATTATTAATAGACACCTCAGTTGCTCGATTGATAGAGGTCTTGGATCAGAAGAGAATATTCACTAACCAACGATGGTTTCAACCCAAGAAGTGTCCATAGGTATTTCTGTCACATAACTCTGGCAAGGAAACAGGGTAGCTTCCTGTGGCATTAATGATGTGGACCACAGTAGCCTAGCCTCAGGTTCTTCTATGCCTTACATGGGGAGTACTGAAGCACCAGCTATTTGTTGTAATTATTATTGCAAGTGTGTTGGAGCCTTTATAAATGATACGTATGATTTATCACTCGGAGCAAGTTCTGAGACTGTACTCAGTTTCATTTCACTTGACAGAACAGGGCCTTTCCTACAACTTGAATACAGGGAGGTCACAGAGTTATGAGTACTATAGTTTAGTTACCCCAAAATCAGCTTGTTAAGTGAATGCTTGTACATCAAATTACATTACCTTTAAAAAGACTTGGTTCCTGACCACCACATTACACCTACACTGCCATGTATGACAGTTTTAAACAAGAATAAATTTAGTTACACCTAAAGCACATATAGCAATAACATTTGACCTATAATAATGTATAAGTACTGTAATGGAAGCAGAATGAAAGAGAAAATAGTATAGGAATATTCTGTATATGTACACTTACTGTACTTGAACAGTATACGGTACAAATGTTTGAGTTCATTGGGGTTGAGCTGCCCTTCTGTCACTTCACCACTGTTTGGAAGGCATGAAGTAAGAAGCAGAGCGAGCTCATTGTATATCACTATCATCATCATCATCTGGACCTCCTTTCCCACTCAAGGGCAGGCTGAGATGTAGCAACATCCAGAGAGCCCAAGTTTGCCCAGTCCAATGGGCCACATTTCCATTCACCCATCATTCAAGTCCCCAGAATCCTGGCTCTGTCTGATATGCCAAAAAATGTTCACCACATTCTGTAGCTTCACATAAAGGTATCCAATAGAGTCGATCATTTAGATAATACCGTACCTGTGCGTACAGCCCTTTACACCAAATATGACCAAAGTGAGTGCAAGAGAGAATGAGAGTGAGGCAGCTTGTGGAAGAGTGGGAAGGAGGGGTGCATAGAGCTCACAAACTTGCCCCCAAGACATCAGTGTCATGTTATTCCACACTTTGTCCAGCTAGCTTCGCAGCTGTGCATGTCTTGAGTTTTCATTATGTAGGCCTCTTAATTGATTCATGGATTCTCAACTGGCCATTGTAACTTTGGATTTTCAGTACTTGTAATGCCAGAAAGTGCCCAGTACATGCCAGCATTATAACACTTGATTCTTGTATAACTAGGCCTCCCTGCACTAAGTTGTGGTTGCATGAAATATGATAAACCTTATTTTTGAGGTAGGAATGAGTCTTCTTGGTGATGTATCAGATTGACCCACCACTTGGCCATCATCATAGGTGAAAGAGGCTGGGAAGCTTCATCAAGATGTACTCTAACTTAATCACAACCTTGTTATTACAGGTGCAGTTCCCTGGTCACTTCTCTTCTGACCTGAAGGATCTGTTAAGGAATCTACTGCAGGTTGACCTGACCAAGTGGTATGGAAACCTCAAGAATGCTGTTAATGATATCAAGAATCACAAGTGGTTTGCGTCGACAGACTGGATTGCTGTATATCAAAGGAAGGTAAGATTGATCCAATGTATGCCCTGCTTTTTCTCACTGAAAAAGCACCGAAAGGTGGGCTGTTCAACTCACCGATTGGCTATTTTTTGTTGCACTAAGGTTTGTAGTGCAACATTTAGGGCACTTAAAAAGCTTTACTGTATGGGTAATGAAACACAAATGATTCAACATAGAAAAACACAGAAAAGGCATATTTGGGGGGGGGGGGGGAGTTATGTTTATCAACACCTGATGTGGGGCAGTTGGACTCGGTGGGCTTTCCTTCAGTGAAACATTCGAGGTTTTCATTCAAGTTGCTCCGACCTTTGATGCCTTCTTGCCCAGTACTGTCCATTAGTTGTGTGCCTTCAGGAGGCCCGCCTCTCTGCTCCCCCTGCTTCAATTCGAATCGAAGCAGCCAGAAGAAGTTTGGTTATATACGTTGATTGGTCCTCCTTCAATCCATGACAGCTGCTAGCATTGAGCCCTGGAAACAATATTTGGACTAAGGTACTTGCTGCTGGCAGTGATGGAAAACATGATAGATGTTGAACTCTTCATCGTATTCATGATAATCTCCTCATGTTTTTTACCGTACCTGAATATCCGGAGCTTTCCCGTGGGATCATCCGTGATGTTGGTTTTGCCATAATTAATAATGTTTGGAGGGGGTGCTCCCCTAAGGCTGTCTTCTACCTTTTTAAAGTTGGCCACTATGACCTCTTCAGAGACAGCAGCCTGCTTCCTCAAAATATTTTGGCATATCCTGGAGGACAGCAGGACTTTTATGTCTCTTCAGGAAGCCATGTACTCAGTCTGTACTTGGAAGATTATCCTTGAAATCTGCGATGTAATCTTTACAACTGTCCAGATAGTACTGATGAAGTTGCAGCATATAAATTGCCCCAAAGTGCCAAGGCAAATTGCCTGAGTCAAATTGCCCCTTTAGTCTAAAATCATATTATTTTATAAACAAAAGCAGCTAACTTACTCTGGTAGGTGGATAAACATTAATGACACTCAGTTTGTTATTATATATCCAAGGGACAGCGGAGGAAAATACAGTTAATCTTGTCTTTATTGTTGTAAGTTCTATCTATCTATCTATCTATAGCCCGACGCCCTAATCCCGCAAAGGGTGGCCGCAGACAAAACGCCTCCAAGTCACTCTGTCACCCACCATTTGACTCCCCTCCCCCAACTCACCCCCTCCCTCATATACCTCTCAACTCCATCCCTCCACCTCATCCTTGGTCTACCCCTCCCTCTCCCTCCCTCCACCTCACCTACATACACCCTCTTAGTCAGTCTTTCATTCTCCATTCTCTCCACATGTAAGTTACAGCTAAAAAAAATGTGAAAACAACAGAATGAGAAATTGATCACAGTTCACTGACCTTCAGCAAGCTGTCCCTAAATTTAATTTACAATATAAATTAGCAATGTCAGATTATAGCACCATATGAGAGTGTCAGATATACCCCTTTTTACACTGTCTGACCACCTGAGTCTCATTACTCCTTATTGAGTCTAATTGCCTCAGGTGAGTTGAATAGCCCCATCTTACGGTAAGTAATGGTGGCAGTAGAATTACAGTAGAAGTTTGCATGATCTTAGTGGAAGGTGTTAATTTCCAGTGTCTTCAACACAAAATATGGTCACTAATTTCACTCTTGTAGCAGTACTGGTATATAATTACCAGTCAAGGTCTGTTCACTCTGCACTAAGGTTTTTGTTTCCCCTCACCTCTGAAACTCACTCATACACACCTTAGTTGAAGCTTCCTCACCATGGATGCAGTGCACTCCAGTCTGCAAGAATAACTGGGCAATAAAAATGCATCTAACTGTTTTTTTTTTTTTTTTTAATATATTTAATTATTATAAATGAAGTCCATTGCACTAGCTCTTTTCCTGCAGTTATGCCAGATGCTTAGATAGATGTGCTTAGAATTCAGAAAGCAGCCATGGGACATTACCAGATCTGAACTGTATTTCTGTTGAAAGTAAGGCTATAAATTTTAGATGCTTAAGTACTGTATACAGTGATCGTATTTTACTTTTACACTATTTATATTTTAACTTTCTCTTACTTTATGCGGTGTATACTAACTAATGCATGTTGCTATACTGTATTTATTTGCTTACCCTAAAGTAGATGTAATACACTACTTGCTTTTACTTTGGGAGCTACTTGAGAATAACATTTATGGGAACTAGCTATATAACCAGTCTTTACTGTGATATAAAGGTAAGCCTATATAATATCTACTGCATATATATATATATATATGTATCATCATCATCATCATCATCATCACCAACCGTTGAATGTCCACCGCAGGACCGGCCTATCCCAACAGAAGTATATATCTATATGTGTGTACTGTATGTATCTATCTATCAATCAATCAATCAGTCAACCTATCTATCTATCTATCTATCTATATAATATGTACATAGAGAGAAAGTAAGAGAGATATCAGAAGTCCCATTGAGTGATGAGCAGGGTGGCTTTAGGAGTGGCAAGGGATGTGTGGATCAAATATTTGCAGAGAGGCAGATAGTGGAGAAGGCTTTTAAGAAGGACTATAAGGTGTTTATGGCATTTATGGGTCTGGAGAAAGCATACGACAAAGTAGACAGAGAAGGATTGTGGAAGGTTTTGCACATGTACAGTGTAGATGGTAAGCTGCTAGGTGCCATCAAGAGTTTTTATGATGGTAGTGAGGTATGTGTAAGGGTAAATGGGCATGTAAATGAATGGTTCACGATCATTGTGGGCGTGCAACAAGGTTGTGTGATGTCCCCATAGTTGTTCGATATATATGTGGATGAGGTGATGAGAGAAGTAACAATACGAGTGATGGAGAGAGGGATGGCATTGGTAATGAATGATGATGAACGGAATATGGTATCTCACATTTGTTGTACGCTGATGATGCAGTGCAACTTGCAAATACCGGACAAGAGCTTGGTAGACTAATGCAGAGTTTTGCTGATGTCTATGAGCATCATGCCTTGAGAGTAAACATAGAAAAGAGTAAAGTGATGGTAATCAAGTGAGAAAGTGACTCTTAGTGTGATATTTAAGTGAATGGAGAGAGACTGAATTGGTGAGAGAGTTCAAATACCTGGGTACAGTGACAGAAAAGAGAGGAAAATGTGCAAAAGAAGTGGAAAGTAGAGTGACAAGGAAGGAAGGTAGCTGGTGCTATGGAGGCCTTGATAATAAACAGAGGCTTGAGTGTTGCTGCTGCACGAGGCTTACGCGAAGGAGTGTTAGTGCCAGTTTTAACATATGGATATGAGACTATGGTGTGGCATGAAAGTGAAAAGTCAAAAGTGTGAGAGCAGTGGAGATGGGACTGCTGAGGAATGTGTGTGGAGTAGAGAGAATGGATAGGATATGAAGTAATGTGACTCGTGAAGGATGGAGAGTGAGGGAGTCTGTGGACACCAGAATTGTAGAGAGTGTACTGAGATGGTATGGTCATGTGGAGAGAATGGATAACAATAGAGTGGTGAAAAAGGTATATCTGAGCAAATTTGAAGGAGGGAGGAGGTGAGGTAGGCCAAGGAGAAGATGGAGGGATGGTGGATGAATGTGTAAGGAAGAGAGGTATGGAAGTTGGTTAGGCTGGGGACTGACAAGAGATCAAGATGGCTTGGTAAATGTTGTGAGAAGTGCATGATCAGTCATTTGGCACCCCTTTTAAACGTGACAGCGTTGGGATTGGCTCTATCGGATACATTTATGTGAAGCTACAGAACCTGGTGAAAGTTTTTGGCATATCAGATAAAGCCAGGATTCCAGGGGCTTGAATGATGAATGAATGGAAGCATGGCCCATTGGAGTGGGCAAACTTGGACTGTCTGGATGTTGCTACTCCTCACCCTGCCCTAGGATGGGAAAGGAGGTCCAGATG
Organism: Coenobita brevimanus; assembly: GCF_032717465.1. Classification (NCBI taxonomy): domain Eukaryota; kingdom Metazoa; phylum Arthropoda; class Malacostraca; order Decapoda; family Coenobitidae; genus Coenobita; species Coenobita brevimanus. Next base: position 116,324 of record NW_027643558.1, read on the forward strand.
ATGGTGATGATGACATATGTATATATATATATATATATATATATATACTGTATATATATTTTTATTTATATATAGATGCCTGATATATATATATATATATATATATATCTATCTATCTATTGCCAGACACCATAATCCCTTAAGGGGTGGCCATTTGACTTTGAGTTATTTGTTTTACAGGGAGAGGCACTAACCTTCCACCAACCCACTTGACACGTAGGGAGCACGTATGGTTTGGTTATATGGTTACCACCCAGTGTTGTAAATGGTTTCTTGGCTTACAGGAAACTACACCTTTTAATATTCCCACTGTTCACCACAACCCTTCGATCATCATTCTTCACACACTGCTCACCTATAATATCCCAATTATCCCTCTTCATCTGATTTGCCACCTTAAATATCATATTTTTCCCTTCCTCATGATTTAGGTTATCAAGTCTTTGTGACTCAGACTTCACCCTGTATATCTCTCTTCTAGCCCTATGATTGGCAGCCAAGTATTCCTCCTTCTTACCACCCTTCTTCCATTCCCGGAAAAACCTTCTTTTCTCCTTAACTGCAGCTTCTACACCCTCATCACACCACCAAGTTACTTTATGTCTTGGTGGGCCTCTTGTCCAGCTGCATACTTCATCAGTAACTCTGAAGAGGTTGTTCTTGAGGGCACTGTACTGTTCATTAACGCCTCTATCCACAGCTCCCTGTTCAGCCACCACTCTCCTCATCTCGCTATAGAAGGCATCCCTTACTGCTTGGTTTCCCTGCTTCCATATTTTCCTCCTAGGTACATAAGTCCTCTTTTTCATCACTCATTCTTTAAGCACCATATCACAAATCAATAGTTTGTGCTGCTGCACACACTCCTCACCTCCTATAACTTTAACATCCCTCACTAACCTCCTATCAGCCCTCCTGACCAGAAAATAATCTACCTGACTGCTTATGTTTACATCTACTGTATTACGTTTACATCTACAGTATTGCTAACATTTCTGAGAGATTACTTCTTTAGCAGAAAAAAATGGAAGTTCATGCATGGAAAGAAGTACTGTATGCACATTTCTGTATTACCTAATATTCATTCTGCCAACATGGAGATTAAAATTAATATTATGTAAAACATGTGCAATTTGAGAAGAGTTCAAGAGAAAAACATTAATAAAGTACTTGTGGCTTCAGAAATCATGGAATAAAAATAAAGACAGCCATACACTGTGCCTGACAATAAGGACAGGAAATAACATACGGATAAGTCAGTAAAACATTCAGTTTGACAGTAAGAATATATAATAAAGGTTATATACTGTAGATGGGTACAGTGTGTGTGTGTGTGTGTGTGTGTGAGGAGTCCATCTCACCTGAAATCCTGCTGGTGTGGGTGTTGGGTCTGAGGTGGTGCGATATCCAGCCACACTGTTGGCTTTCATGTGACAGTTGCCATCCTCCCAGACACATGCTGTATAACGCCCACACTCACCCTCTGAGTTCACAGACTGCCCCTCTAGGTGTAAGGAACCAGGGAATCACAATTTATTAACCCCCTTCACTGAACAAGTATTTATATGTTAGTTTATCTTGGTACTGGAGTGACACCTTCACTAGTGACATCAATAGTACTGCACAGTAAGGACTCTTACTGGTCATAATGATCACACAGAGCATGAGTGCAGCCAGAGTGCAGGGAGAGGGTAGGCTCAACTGGGGTAGGAATGATCAGTCGGCTGTGACGACACCCCACGCAGACACATGACAGCTATACGTCATAGGCTGATGCAACCTGTGCTGTGACGATCACTGGCCACGTTGTATCTGTTCCCACCATGTCATGACCCAAGTTTGCCGTGTTATGACCATATGAACGATAATTTGGGGCCTCTTGCCGCAACATGTCAATTCTCACCACATAGTAAAGTGTTAGAATAAATGGGCAGCTTCCTCTGCCTATAATGTCTATCATTTTCATGTTGTGACTAAATTTGCTGCCTCCGCTGCCATCAGGGGAAAAAATTTTTGTTCATTACTCTGGCCTCCTTCAGATAATATTGTTGCAATTGGATACAAGGAATTACCATTGTGTTTGTGACTTTGGACTTATCAATGATTCTGGTAGACTGCAGGTTGGAGTTGCCATTCTTCTACAGTCCCCCATCCTCCTTGCATGGGACTGGAAAGTAATTGAAGGACATTGGTATAACCAGGTAGTGAGCCACCCAGTTTTTTTGGTACCATCACGTGAAGGCATCCCTCTCTAGCTTTGTGAAAGGAAAAATTGAAAAGTGTTGTGTTAGTGGCTGATACTTCAGACTAGAAAAGTAAGTTTTGTTAGAATAAATTATAGAATTTCCATGTTCCTTGCAGTGGTTCAGATTATGATAATTTCAGTCAGTTCATTGGTGTTTCCAGTCACCCACTATCATTGTAAGTGGCAGCTTCAGCCACATCCTTCTCCTTGATATCCTTGTCCTCGCCCTCGTCATCCTCGTCCTCATTGTCCTTGTCGTCACCTTCCTCATCCTCATTTCACAGTCCTCGTCCTTTTCTTCATCGTCGTTACCTTTTGGACTGTATAATGAAAACTGAGAGTGCAAAGTTGTGGACTAAACCCCATTTTTTATTGGCAGTTACTAAAGCATGTGTTGATGATTGAACATATCTAACTTCTCTGTATTGTTATTTATTGCTCTCAGTAGTATGGGATGCAGGCTGATAACATCAATGTTGCATTTAATAATCAGAGATTAGGGGCATGCTTACACCCTCACACTGTCAAGTATACTATGATCCTTTGTTTCACCTAAGGATGGGGTGAGGCAGCATCCAGGAACAGGGAAAAAGTAGGAAAGTGTATAACTACCAGCTGCATGCCCAGTGAGACTCCACACAAGGAATCATATATTTAAGCCCTTAGAATCCTGGCAGCACCTCACAAGCCAAACATTTTAATTTATCCATCCATCCATCATCCAATCCTGTGCCTTCCCATGAGGAGCGTGGGAACCTGGGGCTGGGCAAGCTGGTCCTGACATTGAAGATGAGAGTGACCAGCCTCACTCACCTGTGAGTGGCATTACGTGAACAGTAAACCCCAACCACCCCATGGATTTAAACCTACATAGGTCCGATTGGAGCCCCTTAATTACCCACTAAACCACCAGGTGACATGATTTGGTTGTATGGTTACCACCCAGTGTAGTAAATGGTATCCTGGTGTACAGGAAACCATTTGGTTTTTCACTCAGTGTAGAGTCACCTATAGGTAGAAGGAAGAGGAAAGAATGAAGGAATGAAAGACAGAAGAGGGAGTGTAAAGTCACCTGTAGGCAGAAGGAAGAGGAGAGAATGAAGGAAAGACAGAAGAGGAAGAATGCAAAAGAGGAATTTTGATTTATACTTCTGAGTTTAGGCATGTGGTGGTCTGATGGTTAAGTTCAGTCCCCAAACGGTGATTTGAGGTTTATCAGTCGTGTAATGCCACCAAGGGAAGTAGGTCTTTTATTTACCTTTAAATGTACTGATAGCCTAACCTTAGGCACCTACACACCTCAGGGGTAAAATGGGATTTGTTTTTGCTGCTGCTGTTTGTTTTTTTTATCTGTAACCTGAGATATAGGATCAAGATGCGGAGAATTGATTGTAAACAAGCATTTAGCCAGACTCGTCAAGGAATTTGTGGGGCAACATAAGATTGGATGATGGATGGATTATTATTATTATTATTATTATTATTATTATTATTATTATTCATCTTAAATGTCAGGACCAACTGCCTAGCCCCGGGCTTCTGCGCTCCTAGTGGGGCAGCGTAGGATTGGATGATGGATGGATGGATGGATTATTATTATTACCGTATTATTATTATTATTATTATTTATTGACATGAATTGCACAAATGACACGAAGTGCATAAATAACGTGCAAGAGAATCTTAACCTGATTTCTTTGTTAATCTTATTATTATACCATATAACCAAACCATGCGTGCTCCCTATGTGTCAACAAGTGTCAACCAGTGTTTTGTGAGAGACTGTATTGTCGAAGGTTATATCAGTCTCTCACATTGAATAAAGTAATCTTGAATTAAAAGATGTAATGGAGTTGGTAGGGTTAAATTTGAATGATTTTTCTACGTATGTGAAGCTTCAGAGGTAAAGTCTTAGGATTAGAGGGTTAGAGGATTGAATAAGAAGCTGTTGAGAGACTGCATTGTTGATGGGTATATGAATCAAGCTGAATAAAATCTTACTGAATCAAAAGATGTGCTGGAACTGATAGGGTTAGGTTTGATTTGCTGTCTTTTGTTTACTGATCTGAGGGTGAATGCTAAAGCTTGAGAAGAGGGTTAGAGGATTGTATTAGTGTCCTGTGGGAGACTATTGTGCAGGGTTGTACCAGTCTCTCAAGACAAATTTAAATATTTGGTAAAACAGAAAGAGTTAAAGTTTGTTACCTTTCCATGTTGACATCATATCAGAAGCTAAAACCTGAGGATTACAGGACTATGCTGAGGTGGTATGAGGGACTGTATTGATGAAGGCTATATTAATCGTGCTGAATAAAATAATCTCAAATTGAAATATGTCATAGAGGTGAAAGGGTTTAAGTACTATATGGTATTTTTCCTTACAGATCTGTACTTGGATGTTAAAGCTTGAGGATAAGAGGGTTAGAGGACAGTACCAGTGTGCTGTGCGAGACTAGTGTTGGTTTCCAAAGTGCAACCCAGTAAATTGGAGAGGTCCATCCCTTCACTGGAATACAAAGACATGCACATTATTCATCTTCTCTTCAAGCATCAGATCAGGAAGGTATTGTGGTCTTTATAAATTCTATCTATCTATCTATTTATTGCCAGACGCCATAATCCCATACGGGGTGGCCATTTGACTCTGAGTTATTTGTTTTACAGGGAGGGGCACTAACCCTCCACCAACCCACTTGACACGTAGGGAGCACGTATGGTTTGGTTATATGGTTACCACCCAGCGTTGTAAATGGTTTCTTGGCTTACAGGAAACCATTTGGCTTGTCACTCAATGTAAAACCACCTGTAACGGAAAGAAAAACTATAAGTAGTGACAGAAAAGATGGGAGCAATAGGAAGAGAGGAGGCCAGGCACAGAAAAAAATGATAAAGGCTAAGGAAGAAGTAGGCAGCACTACATCAAGTGAGTGGATTGCCTTTCAAAATGTATTGACCTGTATTAAAGCCAGTCCTTTTACCATAGCTTGGCCCAGATTTTTGTCCTTTTGCAGCTTACTTCACATAACATACCAGCACAGTAAGACAATGTTACAGCTTTGCATCCTTTCCATAGCACTTCTTTGTGACTAGCATCATCTTTTAGTATTGATATCTTGTTACAGGTCAGTGCTTAAGATGGAATGATGGAAATTTTAGACTGAGTTAGAGTAAAAGGGTATAGTACAATTAACCCATGGATTGCGAGCCACAGCTCAGGCTGTGCTAACCTTCCAGTGGCCGTGCATCAATGCTAACTACTCCACCCCCATGCAGACTTGCGCATGGCGCTATGCAAAGACGAAGAGAGAGAGAGTTTTTCTTTTTCACTGGATGATGGCCTGGATGTTTCTCTTCAAGTTTATAATAAACAAAAACTAACAATTTTTTTTTTTAAGTTTTCACTTCACTCCCCCTATGCAGACTTATGCATGGTGCTATGCAAAAATGGAAAGAGAGAGAGAGAGAGAGAGAGAGATTTTTTTTTTCACCAGATGATGCCCTGGATGTTCATCTCCAAGTTTATCTATCTATATCTATTGCCAGATGCCACAATCCCATAAGGGGTGGCCATTTGACTTTGAGTTATTTGTTTTACGGGGAGGGGCACTAACCCTCCACCAACCCACTTGTTGACACGTAGGGAGCACGTATGGGTTGGTTATATGGTTACCACCCAGCGTTGTAAATGGTTTCTTGGCTTACAGGAAACCATTTGGCTTGTCACTCAATGTAAAGCCACCTGTAAAGGAAAGAAAAGCAATAAGAAGTGACAGGAAAGATGGGAGAAATAGGAAGAGAGGAGGGCAGGCACAGAAAAAGAATAAGGCTAAGGAAGACATAGGCAGCACTACATCAAGTGAGTGGATGATTGTTGCCAGCACCAACCACCAATAATAACCAATAACCAATAAATAATAACCAATAATAAATAATAAACAATAAACAATAAATCAACGGAAATACATAACATACGAACATCCTAAATATTTCGGGGGCTGAATGTTTACAAAATTTCGGCAAGGACACGAAAAAACCCGACATCCTTTAAATATCTGCAAACAACAATATTCTCCCACCAAACTACACTTATTTATCTCCACTGCCATGTATAACAACAGTAAGCAGAATTAAGTGGGGAAATTAGCTGTAAGTAAGGAAAATATGGAGGCAGAGCAGGATACTTAACTTACTACGCCAGCCATCTTCGACGTCAAATCTTACAAGGATGCCAAATATCATCTCAATACAGCCACTTTCCCTCACATGCGTACACCCAAATAATCTCTAGTTGCTTCTCTAACACCAATGAGTAGAATTATGTCAGTAAATTAGATGGAAGCGCCGAAAAACGAATCGGGGCAGAATACCTAAGCTAGCCTTCTTCGACGTCTGTTCTTCCATTTACACCACCATTCATTCAATCACCTCAAAACACGAATATTTCTTTCACATACTTACTCCCTAGTACGCTCCATTAACTTATTTAATATTAACGAGCAGAATTATGCACGTAAATCAGATGCTAGAGGTAAAATCATGGAAGTGGACCAGGATACTCACGAAGCCAGCCTTCTTCAACGTCTGCTTGGAATTTGTTGCCCTTTCTGATCACGAAACACGAATACTCACTAGAAATGCTCACCTCTATGTTATCTCCATTGCCATATCTAATTTTCACAAGCACAATAATACAAGTAAATTAACTGTAACCGCTTGAAAATGTGGAATCAAGGCAGGATACTCACCTCATCACTCCTAAATGTTCTCTTGAAACATCCAAGTTTATAATAAACAATATATATATATATATTTTTTTTCACGCCATGGGTGGGATAAAGAAAGGTAAATGCGTAATCAACGGGTTAAGCATGGTTTATTTGTAGTTATGGTATGTGGTGGTTTAGAGGTTAGAATGCCCCATATGGAGTGACAGAATTGCATAAGTTCTATCCCCAAGTGGTGACTGGAGGCTTTTTAGTCATGCAATGCCACCAAGGGAAGCTAGCTGGTTATCTACCCTTAAATGTACTGGACTGCAGTAGCCTAGCCCTGGGCCTGTTTTGTGAAGCTAAGTGGCAAAGTGAGTGATGCAGGCCCTCACTCTCTCTCACAGCATTTCTTCATGACTAGTGTAATTTTGTAGTTTCCTCTTATTGTTAAAACAGCATTGAGAGTGGGGAGAGGGCAATTTTGGGTCAGGTTAAAGTGAGCTTAGTGCAGTGCTAGAGAAATCATCAGTAGGCTGTGGGATGGGTGGGGGAGAGGGCACCAAATGTACATAGTTTAGGTGAGGTAAGCAAGACTATGAATCTGTATGCCTGTCAGTCTGTCTCTCTGTTTATTTATCAGTCTAGCTGTTTATCTATTTGTCTGTCTCGAGATATCTTAATACTGTAAATGATCACCACAAATGGATCACCTCTGTGTTACCATATCCTCTGCCATTTGGTTGCCCTTCATCCAGTTTACACCTTTTCTGAAATCTCTCTCCATTCCCTCCTTCCATCTCATCATCAGTCTCCCCCTTCCCCTCCCACACATGCACATTTCCAGCCAGTCTCTTACTTTCTGCTCCTCCACATGGCCAGACCATCTCAAAATGCTTTCATGCACATCATCATTAGCACCACAACTTCCTTTCACTTTATCATTTGTTGTTGCTTATGAATTTGCTTGTAATTTTAGCAAACCTTATTACAAGGATGTCAATACCTCATAGTTATTATTATTGTTGCTGTGGCACGTTAGGTGTACCTGTTATTCCAAAACCTTAAGCAGATGAATCCCAAATGGTGATGATGGTATTAATGATATTTTTTTTCACAGGTTGAGTGAAATGGCATATTGGAGCAGGTGGCGTACCAGAGCCCCATGTGCCAGTGGATCCCAGATGACGATGTAGGGAATTGTAGCTTTGGCTAGGGAACTGAGTTGGTAGGATGTGCTGTGGGTAACCCTGGGATTCAGGTTCAGACAGGGCCAAAATGGGCACAAAACAGGAGGGTTTGGCTCTTCTGTCAGTGTTCAGGTTTGGAATTTTCATCATTTTGTTCCCTCTCCAAATAATTGCAGCCAAACCTAGATCTAGGTATAGCATGGTTAAGGATAGCATAAAATTTCTGAGTGCTATAGTCCTTTCACCGCAAGAAGTCCGTTCAGGGTGGGGCCCACCTGGTGAATCACCTCTAGCGATGCTGCCAAATCAACCGTAGTACGTGCCTCTCTCTCTCTTATTTCCCATCTATGTGCTATTTGAAATTGTTTTTTATATTCTGTATATAGTAAAGGAAGCTATATAGTACATTGAGTATCACTTTTTAGAATTATAACAACGATTTGAATGAATTATATGACACGTGGCAGCGCTTATTTCCCATGTTGCCACGCCGAGGTCGGCGAGGGACCCAGGGTCACTCCCTGTCTAGCACAACAAGACATAGCAGCTGAACATTTCGTAGAGTCATTCTTCGTCAATATAACAGAAAGTTCTGATGACGAAGAAGATTATGATTAAAGATCAGAGAGAGGATTAGGCCTATAGGGGAAACCTCTTAAAAATAAAACGCGCCTAGACTTTTACCTCATAGGTGGTGTGGAAAAAAAGTTGAAAATAAATAATAAATATATACAATATACATATATATATATGGAGAGAGAGAGAGAGAGAGAAACAGGTGAGATGGGGGTAGGTAGGGAGACAGAGTGATAATCCGATAATTGGTGGTCAAATTGGCAACGTCGCACTTGGGGGAATTCCAAATTCTGCCACACCCTGAACGGACTTATTGCTGCGAAAGGAGTATAGTGATATCCATGCTGCTAGATCTTTGGCAACTTCCCTATGAGCTGGATAGTGAGGTATTTCCCATATTTTTGTGTACTGTACTTTATTATTTAGTAACTGGAATACGAAATGCTATAGAGTTCTGTCTGAGCCTCAGATAAATGTGTGATTTTTGTAGGCCAAGTATTAGGTGCCCAGAGACTGTGAATTATTTATTATTGAGTTGAAATGACTTTGCAATTCAGTACTTCTTAGGGCTATGTTGTGAGTAAATGTTCACATAGTTGCTTTGTGAGGCACAATGATGTTGATGCAGTGATGATTTTCATGGTTAGAGTTACAGTTATTCATGCTTACTGTATTTGTTACAGTACTTTTTCTTCCATGTTATCCCTACAATAAGTATTATTTTGAGCAGACCTATGTGTCTGTAGTGCCATGTGTTATTCTGTTATTACTTGAGATGCTGAGTGTTGTAACTCATGTTTCTTTATTATGAGACCTTCCTGATCATGTGAAGGGATTACTTGCATTGGGAGGAATAGTTATTCATTATTCATATTAACTTCTAGCGGGTCCCAGTGTGGAGGTCGAAGTACCTGAGGGAGTCAAAGTTCAAGTGTGGAGGTCTAAGCACCAGTGAGTGAGTCAAGGTCCCAAGTGTGGAGGTCAAGGTCAGCAGTGGCAGAGGACTGGACCAGTGAAATTTGTGCTCAGAGGGACAATTATGAATAAACACATTGGACTGGGACAGAGGAGCTAAGTTTTGTGCATTTGATATTAGGACCATATAGGTATATATTTTTTGAACAATGTGCCAAGTGATTCATGTTTAATCTGTAAAGCAAGTAGCTGGGGAAGATTTCTACTTTTTGGTCTTGTTAATACACATTCCCTCCCACTCGAACCTTATTGTTTGTATAACCCTTGAGAACTGGTGGTGTAGAGCTTACCTAGTAGTTTATTAATGTACAACTTAGAAGCATTCTGGGAAACTGCGAAGGTTGGGCTTGGGTTGGCCTAGTTGGAGACTGGCCCAGTCATTTTGGCATGCTACCACTCTTAACTTGGCCACTTGAAATGTAATAAACGCAACCGAAGAGGCCGTTAATGGGAGAGAGTCTCCATCAATCTGAGTTCCTGACTGTTTCATCACACATTGGTCATCAATAGTGACTTGTTTTCTACCCCTTTTGACCATGTAAAAGTCTGGATCGCAGAGGTGACAGTACATACCCTCTAGAACTCTCTCCATTACCTTCATTTTCTGGTCTAAAACTTTATGCCTCTATAATTAAGTGTGACCTTAGGGTTAAGGGACTGAACAGGGAGGCTGCAATGGATCGTGCAGCGTGGAGAGCCGCCATTAGGTGACCAAGGCCGACACATGCAAGCATGTTGGAGCCTTTAAAAACGAAACGAAACGAATTTCTTCTTTCCAGGGCATCACCCTTCCCCTTGTAGACATTTACAATTACTGTACACTCTTCAGCTAATCATCTGGGACAAACACTCAGTTATAATCGTATTTATCAGGTCAGTTACTAACCTTGCTTCTGTATCTCCTGAGGCTTTCAGTGTTTCAACAGTCAACCCAGACACACCTGGTGCCTTCCCCACCTGCATTATTATTATTATTAGTATTAGTATTAGTATTATTATTATGATTACTGTATTATTATTAAATAATTATTATCGGGAGCAGGCTGTAGTATGGTACCAGCCTGTGAGGGCAGTACTGTACTCTCAAGGAAGGTGGAAAAGCTGGTGATAGGGAGAGCTGGAGCTCCCCCTTGACATTTTTCAGTGTCACTAACATAGAGGGTAGGGCAGCATACTCTGCCAAACATTTTTATAACTACCTGTATTACCTGGTACTGTAGTTAAGCCACATGATTATATCAGTCCCACCACACGAAGGAGTCCCTCTTAGCATCATGTGTACAGTACGAAAGACTCCTTAGGCAGACTTGTGTTAAAGCGAACAAGTAATGATCAGAATACACTTGCAGAGTTACTAAACAGTGGACACCAAACATAGCCCAAAGTCCTTTCATCCATCCATCTATCATCCAATCCTACATTGCCCAATAAGGAGCATAGGAGCCCGGGGCTAGGCAGTTGGTCCCGACATTTAAGATGAGAGTGACCAGCCTCACTCATCCCTGAGTGGCATTACATGAGCAATCAACCCCAACCACCCCTAGGATATAAACCTTCACTGGCTCAATCTGACTGGAGCACAATAATTACCCACTAAACCACCAGGCGCCTGGTCCTTTCATATCATATATTAAGGCTACAACATGCTTGCATGCATTGTCCTTGGCCAATTAATGGTGGCTCTCCACACTTCTCAATGTCTGGAAGCCTCCCTATTCAGTCTCTTATCCCTGGAAGGATCACATTACTGGTATAAAATATCATGTCTGCAGTGTACTGTGATGTTAGAATATGTTATGATGAATATTTGTATGTGTAAATAAGCAGTTAGGCTGTTTGCACCATGTTCTTCAACTAACTAATTCAGTGCACTGGGGGACACTAGTGCATACGAGATTTCTTGGCACCTCTTCCTTACTCATTTACTTTACATATTGCTAGCAGCCATGGCTCAGTGCGTTAGAACGCTCCGCACTGACCGAAGGGTCGGAGGATCGAATCCACCCAAGGGTCATTGGTAGACATCAGGAAGGGCATCCGGTCATAAAATGCTACACGCTCCAGTCCAAAAGTCCTCTACCCAGGGGCAACGCCTTAGCCCTTCGGGGATACCTGGCGTAAAACCAAATTATTATATTATTATTTTTTATTATAGCACAGTCTCTCTATCTGTCTATTGCCAGACACCATAATCCCTTAAGGGGTGGCCATTTGACTTTGAGTTATTTGTTTTAAGGGGAGGGGCACTAACCCTCCACCAACCCACTTGTTCACACGTAGGGAGCACGTATGGTTTGGTTATATGGTTACCACCCAGCGTTGTAAATGGTTTCTTGGCTTACAGGAAACCATTTGGCTTGTCACTCAATGTAAAGCCACCTGTAAAGGAAAGAAAAGCAATAAGAAGTGACAGGAAAGATGGGAGAAATAGGAAGAGAGGAGGACAGGCACAGAAAAAGAATGATAAAGGCTAAGGAAGAAGTAGGCAGCACTACATCAAGTGAGTGGATGATGGTACAGTACATATAAACATTCTTATGTATATTTTATATTATTTTTTTTTTCCACATAAAATTTATCAACTAATTTAAGAGGGTGTTAAGGTGTATAGAATAAATTGCTAAAGAAGAGGTGTTAGGAAATCTCCACAACCTTTATACTGTACTTGAAAGGTATATTCATTTGTAAAATTTACTATTTTATTTTACTGCTTCCAAACTATTTAATTCATCTTAGAAGAATAGCCTGATGGTGAAGGGGTTAGGTTGAGTTATAGGTTTTTGCATTGTATGGTGAAGTTAGGAGTTTGGATGCTAGAATGATTGTCCCATTGTACTGGGCATGATGTTGATAGTTAATAAGTGTTGTTCAGTTAGGTCTTAGTTATAGGTTTTTGTACTGTAAGGTGAAGCTAAGATTTTGAATGCTTGAATAATAGTTCCGTTCCACTAGACATCCACTTGGTAGTTCGTTAGGTGGTAGATGGTTGGGAACATTATCCCTGGTAGGTGCTACCATGTGAGTGGTGTGGGAACAGAATCCTGGTACCTGGCCTTGCACAACAATCCCAGATGGAGACCTCAGCCACAGTTACACAGTTGTCAGAGTACTTGATAAGACTGCTATACATGTATATCTCTTGTACAAAACTAAAATCTGTTCATTAGGGATAGGCTGGATTTGTTAATTGAACACGACACTCAGGCAGGAAACTCAACCAAATGTACGCAGTTGTCGTAGTTTAGGCAGAGACAACAGTTAGGCATCAACTGAGCTGAAAAGGTTGAGAGATCTTTGTTAGGCTAAACACACTATAGGAACTCAACCAAATTTATGCAGTTGTCATAGTTTGGGGAGAGACAACATTCAAGCATCAACTGAGCTGAAAAGGTTTAGGGATCTTTGTTAGGTTAAACACATTACAGTACATGTATACTGTAGATGCCATCAACAGGTTATTAAAGGCTTGCATGTGGAGGCATAGCCAAGTCCCTCAAAATGGTAAAAGCAAATGTAATACTGTTGATAGTTCTTCTAGTTTTGTACTTTTATTATTATTTTTATTATTAATGCAGCCCACCTTATCTATTAGGTGGAAATTATAGTGAGGATGAATATGGTGATGATGATGATGATGGATGATGATGATGATGATGATGATGATGACAACAGCTCACATACTTGTGTGATAGTTTCAATTTCCTTGGTTCTGGATCCTACCTTGCTGCTGTGTGGGAATTAGGGTTAGGATGATGATCTTGAATATTTTATGCTGGTCTTTTGCCAAATCTTTTTTAATGCCATAGGGAAAATGGCCTAAGGTTCACATTAATCATCAGGAGTTAACTAGAAAGCAGTACTAGGTTCAGCCATTGAAATATTCACTAATTGTTAACCCTATGTACATTTTCTGCACAGATGTCAGATATTTATTGGGAACCATATATGCTGTGAGGGGTTGGGGGTCAGGAAGAGTGAGCCTAGATGTGGTTTTATTAAAATTTGACACCACATGACATATGTACTAATGTTTAAGTAATGACAAAGCAGTGTTCATGCAGTCAGAGCCATATTATTAAAACTGAAAGTACAGAAGCATCAGAAAACCCAAAATTTGTATGAGTGATGGGGTATCTGCTGGAGAAAGGGCAGCCTGATGGCAGAGGACAGGGTGACATGAAGGCAGTTCATTTGTGGCCACCCCTTCTGGGATTAAGGTATCTGGCCATAAATAGACATGTACAGTATAGAACACCTGTACTTGTTAGATTAATCAACTTGCAGCCCACATTACAGAGTGTAGTCAGCAGTAGTACAGAAGGATCGGATATGTTATGTCACCATGACATGGCTTGGAAATTATCATTTGATGATCCTTATCCATAACATTGCACTCTTAGTTGTAATAATATGGCCATAAATCCTCTTTATAAGTCTGGGATGCATGCAGGCAAATTTCTGCTTTAAGTGAAGTACCTTAGAGATGTGTTAGATTCATGAGGAGGGCTAAAAAGCCAAAGGCAAATCTAAAACAACAGAACAAAGCAACTTTATGAAGAATGACAAGCAATTTTAACAGGAAAAAAGGTGTTATTTATCAGCAGTGTATTTTGAAAGTTTTCAAGGAAACAAAATTGGTACATCAGTCTGTTTCATGACAGTAAAAAAAAAAAAAAAACTTATGCAGTCCTTTAGTACCCCTTGAGAAGCGTAGGAGTACGAGGCTAGTGTTTTCAGTCCAGACATTTAATGGCAGAGTGACCATTGGTTCATGTATATCTGATCTGATCTTGTTTCTCCTGATTTACAGGATGAGTTGAATGGAAAAGTTTGTAATATTTTCAAACATTGCTGCCTGATATGGGAAAAGTTCTGATAATTTAGCGTGATCCCTGACTTATGAGAGGACTGGCTAAATGTATGATACAGTATAAAAAAATTGTACAGTATATACTTTCAGATGGATTTATGATCAGTTTTCTGCCATAGCTGTGATTTCTTTTTTTCAAGTTGGATGAGGAGAAGAGAGAACTGAATTTAACCCATGTCTCTTAGTTATGAGATGAAATTGATCCTAAGGCTGTTGTGAATCCCTCATAAGATTTATAGCCCTTAACCCCATGTACCCCATAAGAATTAAAGTAAGGTGGAATTGGTTAAACTGAGGTAATATTGAGCTGGTTAAATTAAATGTTATATGTAGTAAGTTAAGTCTAGTAGGTTAAACTAAGTACAGTAAGTTGAGTGTTGTAGGTTAAAGCAAATAAGTTAGAATGAGTATATTAATTCTATTATGTTAAATCAAGTAGAGTTCATTAAGCCACTGTGATTCAGAAGATCAGATCTGCCAGGCATTGGCTTTGAGACTTGACCCATCAGAGTGAGGGTCCCATCATACTGAAGGAGTTAAATAAATCTTGTACCCCGTTCCCTGTGGCCACAAGAGAATTTTCTCATAAGCCCTTCAGAATTACTGTATTATGTAGCTATATCAATTTTCAGAAGTTTTGACATTTTTGAGGCAATCATTCTACCTCCTGACTGTATTTCACTTACTGTTCAATTTTAAGGTCTTTTAGTAATGTCTTTTATGTAACATTTCTTCATGCTGCTGTTTCCTTTTTATTGCCATTTCTTCTTGATTCCATTTCATTATATAATTCAGTGTCATGGCCTGTATTACTTGGCGATTGGAGTTTGTTATGTAGTTCATTTTTTGGGGGGCCATGGCGTAATTTGATAATGGTAGATTAAATATAATATTGGCCATCATTTTCCTGAAAATCTTGCACCTCAAAATTTGCCAATGAACCCCTGCATAAAACTTCCAGCATTTAATCAGATAATCATAGTACTGTATGAGTT
Source organism: Coenobita brevimanus (assembly GCF_032717465.1). Taxonomy (NCBI): domain Eukaryota; kingdom Metazoa; phylum Arthropoda; class Malacostraca; order Decapoda; family Coenobitidae; genus Coenobita; species Coenobita brevimanus. The sequence continues at coordinate 131,881 of NW_027643558.1, forward strand.
ACTAATATTCATGAAATTCACCCTGTTTTACCTCAAAGCGTATGTGTGGTTGATATGACCCTTCTGGCTCAATAGTCGATATGGAGAGGAGAAGGTTTTATTGTAGGAGGCGATTTGTTTGTGGCCACCCCAAACGGGATTGAGGCGTCTGGCAATAGATAGATAGATAGAATATAGCCAGCTCTATTGCCTGGTGATATTGGTGCCACCATGTGAAGGGATCCCTCTCCAGTATCAACCAGAACCTAATTCATAATACAAAGAGGGGTGAGGTATGATTCAGCAACAGGTAAGAAAAAATAAATAAATGAATATAAAGGACTATCAACAGTACATCATGGTTAGTGAAATGGCCCACACATATACATTCAGACGGTTGTAATGACATAACTTGTTTTAATATGAGGGACCTGGGTCACTCATACAATTCAAATACCAGTTTGTGGTTGCTTAGAATGAGTCATAGTTGTAAGGAAGGAGTAAGTCTCCTGGGTTACCATTCATACTGACACCCAGTCTAACAACAATTGGCCATCAGCTCAATTACAAGAGATTAGGAATTTATGTTAGGATAGAATTAATGCTCTGTAGGCAATTTTGATCACCTTAGGAGTTCCCTTCACACTGTCTCTCTTCATATGATATCTCCTTGGTTACTAGTCTTATCATCTGTGCAGTCTTGCCACACTTGCCATCAACTAATCTGAAAGGGTTGGAGATCTCTCAGGCTAGAAAAAATAACTTGTAGACAGTTTTAATAATCTTCAGAGACCCCATTAGCCATTGTTTCCTCTGGTAGAACTAGGCCAGTAAGCAAGTTTAATCTCCTTTGGAAGAGTCTCCAAGTAGTAAAGAAGTTGATCAAGGCTTTAGCCACTCCAGTTCATGTACTCTTTCCTAAGCTGAATGATATTACTTAGAATTAACAGGATTAAAATACAATACCAGATGCAAAGACCCATGGATTAAGTATTTTATTTCAGTTTTTGCCCCTTCGTTCTTTCCTCGTCTTTCTGCCTACGGGTGACTTTACACTCCCAATTCTGTCTTGCATTCCTTCATTCTTTCCTCTTCCTTCTGCCTGTGGGTGACTTTACACTGAGTGACAAGCCAAGTGGTTTCCTGTACACCAGGAAACCATAAGCCGGTGAAGGTTCATATCCAAGGGATGGTTGGGGTTTATTGCTCATGTAATGCCTCTCAGGGATGAGTGAGTTTGGTCTCTCTCATCTTAAATGTCAGGACCAACTGCCTAGCCCCGGGCTCCTACGCGCCTCATGGGGCAACGTAGGATTGGATGATGGATGGGTGGATGGATTTCAGTTTTAACCACACACTTGAAAGATGAACTGATTTTATTCATGCTTCCTTCAGATGATATTCAGCATGGGAAAGACTTTGAACTGGAGGGGTTATATCGTATCATTTATGAAGGTTCCAACATGCTTGCATGCATTGGCTTTGGTCACCTAATGGCGACTTTCCATGCTGCTCGATTGCAGTAGCTCAGTAGTAGCGCTTGCTCTTCACAACCATAAAGTTGACAGTTCGAGCCCCCACCAGGGTAGCGTATACGAGGTCTCTCCTTGCCCTTCAGAGCTATGTGGTCCATTGGTCCTAGCTGGTTGGGATTAATCCTCTGGCAACCTCTGTGATCAGCCTCCTATCCCTGATGTCACACTCTATGACCTTGTTCCAAGCCATTTTCTGTGTCCAGTTGCCATCCTCCATCCTTTCAACATGCCCCATCATTCAATCTACCCCTTCTTATTACAGCACCGATACAATACTCTTCAGTCCTGTTCTTCCTCCATTAATCCCTTTAATACAGTACTATATGTCTGTCTCAAGTTAGATATGATGGTCTGGTGGTAGAAATAGATAGTAAAATGAGAATATAACTACATCTTTTGGATTACAGGGCACAAACTGCTCCAATGATTAGCCTTTATTCTTGCTAATTTAAGACTGTTATTCAGCTTGGGTAAGACTTTTCAAACTGGAAGGGTCACATTACAACCTTCAGGAACCTGTTCAGTAGGAAAGTAATTAAAGGTTGATAGAGCTTTTGGACTGAAGGGGTTAGGGACAGGCTTCATTAAGCCATTCTTGTTACCTTTAAACTATGTTAATCAGCATAGGAGAGACTTTTCAAAGAGTCCCATATGACATTCTTTAACATGTGTAGGAGAGACACTGGATAAAGCCTGATTGGAGATATAGTATATTGAACTGGAAGGACTGCATACCTTACATCCTTCATTAACCATTGCTGCTACCTTTAAATAAGAATTATCATACTGAAGGTAATTACTAGCAGCCTTCATTAACATATTACTGTACTGTAATTAGGAGAGAGGTTTCATAAGTTGATTGGAAGTCAGGAGACAGCAGGAATATACCATTACTGTTGAGGGGGATGAATTTGTGTGTAGGCTATGATATAGGAAGCATATCTCAGAATATGGATGTACAAGGTTAATCATATCTTGTATAGTACTTACACTTTCAGATTTGATAGCTTTTCCTTTTGTAATCTTTACTGAATGATGCAATCAGTTCATGATTACACATTATATAATCTCAGACTTCATCTGTGTCATTGTAGTTGGCTCACCTTGACAAATTTTAGTCCTTCTGCTGCTTAGTTCCTGTATCTAAGTGGCAGAATAAGACAGTATTATGGTTTTGCATCCTCCCCATAGATCTTCATTGTGATTTGCATGATAATCTAGTCTTTATCTCTAGAAACAGCTCAGCATTCAAGGTGGAGAGATGCCAGGTTTTTGTCAGTTTAGGGTGGACATGTAGTCTCTATGGTTTGTCTTTATTGTTTTATGTATTCATTATTATTATTATTTTTTACTGTGGATCAAATTTAGCGATTCATCTCTTCCGTTTATAAATCGGTACAACAGATAGGCTTTCATTCTCAGTTCTCACCGAAGGTATGACCAATGAGTACTGTACTGTCTTCCTGTGCAGTGTATATTTTGTCATTTGTACTCTCATTATAAGTTTCATTAAAGAATTTGTATCATATGTTTAGTTTCTGTGTCACTCAGTGTGTTAAGTTTATGTAATATATGGTTAATCGTTTAAGTCCTGCCGTTCGATAGCAGGCTAAGTTGCAGTTTTTACTTTCTCCCTTTATATAAGTAGCAACTGCTCTATATTCTTTCCATAGCACTTGTTCATGATTAGCATTAAACTGCAGGCTTAGGTATTCCAAGTAGCTCAGGAAATTTCGAGATATCTCCTCCTAAAGCGACATTAATAGGTACATGAAAATTTAGTTTAGTCTATGCATGTTGTCCAATTTCCCATTTTTTGTAAACATGTAAAGAAATAAAATACAGTAGAAGTTTTAGCCGCTAACCTTGTGGGGCCGCGGTAGCAGGGTCAGCATGGTGCTGGCCTGGTAATCAGGAAGACCCGGGTTCAAGTCCCGGTGTGATAGAGGTTTCTTTAAAATGTGGCTGAGGGAAGTTTGCGTAGCAGGCTTTCCTTAAAACCACAAGGCCCTATACTTACAATTCAGCTCACACACACTAAGACACTTAAACACACTACATACACACACACAGTACTACATACATACACACATCAAGACACACACACACACAAGACACGTACACAGCCACCTTCACACAGTAGACACACACACAAGACACGTACACAGCCACCTTCACACAGTAGACACACCACACACACACAAGACACGTACACAGCCACCTTCACACAGTAGACACACCACACACACAAGACACGTACACAGCCACCTTCACACAGTAGACACACCACACACACACACACACAGAGGGTGGGACAGACACACCACAGGCAGACAGAGAAGGGTATATACAAAACACAGGGAGTGAGAGAGGAGGGGGTTTTATTAAAAAGTCCAATTTTGGTATACCTCCTGTGGCAAAATTGATATAGCCCCCCCTTTAATATTTTTTGGATATTTTCATTTAGTGCCCCCCAGGCCCCAGACCCACTCGGCTGAACCAAATTGTCTGGCGTCAGCTGGAACATGATGCTAGAGTTATGTCGGTCGTGAGGGGGTTAATGGTGACAGTATTGACACTGTCAGGCTCCTATGACTCACTCAGTCGAATAAAATCGTCTGAGTCAGCTGGAATGGAATACTAGAGTTGTCCCAAGCACCAGAGGGTTAAGAATCTTAACCCCCCTCTGGTGCTTGGGACAACTCTAGTACCCCATTTCAGCTGACTCAGACGATTTTATTCGACTGAGTGAGTCATAGGAGCCTGACAGTGTCAATACTGTCACCATTAACCCCCTCACGACCGACATAACTCTAGCATCATGTTCCAGCTGACGCCAGACAATTTGGTTGAACCAAATTGTCTGGCGTCAGCTGGAACATGATATACCAGAGTTATGCCGGTCATGCGGGGGTTATTGGTGAGTGTAGTAACTGTCAGGCTCCTATGACTCACTCAGCCGAACAAAAACGTCTGTCAGCTGGAATGGAATACTAGAGTTGTCCCAAGCACCAGAGGGTTAGGATTTTAACCCCCTGAGTGATGCTCGGGACAACTCTAGTACCCCATTTCAGCTGACTCAGACGATTTTATTCGACTGAGTGAGTCATAGGAGCCTGACAGTGTCAATACCGTCACCATTAACCCCCTCACGACCGACATAACTCTAGCATCATGTTCCAGCTGACGCCAGACAATTTGGTTCAGCCGAGACAGGATCCTAGGATCCTGAGAGACACTATAACAGCGGTTCCCAACCTGAGAGCCATGGCCCCCATGGGACATTGACTGGGGGGCCATGGGACATTGACTGGGGGGCCATGGGCCTTATTGGTAATATAAGATATTATAAGTTATTTGGTCTGGGTAAAACCTGACAGAAATCAAGTATGAAATATACCTTACTGTGCTAGTTTAGCCTTAAGTATATTGGGGTAATTACCGTTTTCTGCACAATATCAAATATTAAAAATATATAAATATACGATCTGAGTTATATAGGGGCCATGGAGCTTCTCATAATTTTCTCGGGGGGCCACAGGACCAAAAAGGTTGGGAACCACTGCACTATAACATCACAAACAAAATACAAAATGCCTTCCCTCCATCCTGAACGTACTATAATTCATTTACATTAAGTAAGCTCGTATTTTCGTATTTTTGCAGCTTATTTCATGTATCTTAGTTAAAAGAAAAAATACTACGAGCCGGTGAATAAAACCAACACTTGTAGACGAAGACTATAATTACCAAACAGTTTCGGTGGACACTGCCACCATCTTCAGTGGTCAAGATAGTGAGAGGGAGTGACATACTGACACTACAAGGGTTCCTTTTTATGCCTGTGTGTGTGTGGAAGGGTGGGGTAAAGGTGAGGTGGGGTGGGGTAGATTGTAAGCGGGGATTAACCCAAGGGGGATTTTGGGGGGGACATTACCGGACAGGTCAGGTGTAATTCCTATCTGACCTTACGTGTGTCGTAGCAGGAAGGTAGCAGGAAGGGACATGTCTCTTCCTGCTACGACACAGGTAAGGTCAGACAGGAATTACACCTGACCTGTCCGGTAATGTTCCCCCCAAAATCCCCCTTGGGTTAATCCCCGCTTACAATCTACCCCACCCCACCTCACCTTTACCCCACCCTTCCTGCTACGACACAGGTAAGGTCAGATAGGAATTACACCTGACCTGTCCGGTAATGTCCCCCCAAAATCCCCCTTGGGTTAATCCCCGCTTACAATCTACCCCACCCCACCTCACCTTTACCCCACCCTTTCACACACACACAGGCATAAAAAGGAACCCTTGTATAATCAGTATGTCACTCCCTCTCACTATCTTGACCACTGAAGATGGTGGCAGTGTCCACCGAAACTGTTTGGTAATTATATTCTTCGTCTACAAGTGTGGGTTTTATTCACCGTCTTTGATTATCACGCAAGAGTGATTCATCCAGCCAATACTACGAGCTCTGTATCTTTTCATAGCCCTTCTTCGTGACTAGCATCGTATTCTAGTTATCTATAGTTACAACTGAGCATTCAAGTTGGAGGGATCACAACTTTAAGCAATTACAGTAAACAAACAAACAAAAAGCAAGTGTCGTCCTCTTGACCTCTCGTCTTCGCAGGAATGCAGCGGTGGCGCCATCTTGTGCGTGGAATGCGTGAAGTGCAGGCTCTTGAGTGGAAGGAGCACGGAGCCACGGGAGACTTAATAATATTCGCTAGTCAGCCAGTCTAGAAGCCTGGGACATTTGCCTGAAATAATAATAATAATAATAATAATAATAGTAATAATAATAATAATAATAGAAATAACAACAAAACCAGTCATATACATAATTCAATATCTTAGTCACTCGATCTGTCCATTCCGTCTCTTCTGTACGAGACGCATTTCTGTAAGCTATTTTTTCTAACATGGGAGGTTCGATACGTTTGATTAAGCCTATCCATAAGACTCCTAAAGCTGAGTAAATGCCTCTGAAAGTTGCAAAATATAAAATATAAAACGTCTATATGATATAAAAACCTTTGTTCACCTCCGGACTCGATCTGTGGCGCCTAGACCAAGTGCTGACGTCATGTTTACACTTTGCTACCTTTAGACGATTTCCTGGAGCTTAAAGAAACCCTCTCGGGATGATGGGACAGACACAATAACCCCTTCAGACAGAGAATGACTTAGTTACTTTGTTCTAGGTAACCGGACGATTTTATTCAGCTTAGGAGATCCCCTCGTAGTGAAGGGGTTGATGGTGACACTATCTAACCCCTCCAGTACGAAATTTCTCTCCAGAGTTGAAGAAAATCGTCTGGAGGAAGAAAGATGAAAATCGAAAAAAGTGTTAATGTGGCGCGGTGTTGCTCCCGTAGTAGGGAAAAGCTACACGTACGATAGCAGGGGCTCTTTTCCCTGGTACGTACTCTGGCCGTAGCCGGGAGCTGATCTTTCCGACCAGAAGCAACTGAAGGGCGTACAAGGCCGCTCCTTCCCCGCCACATATAGAGACTGTCGGCGCGGTGTTGCTCCTGTAGGGGAGAACAGCAGGAGAGGGATGCACTGGGGCAACTCTCTCTCTGGGGTGTACTAAGGCCGGAGCCTTGGGTCGCCTTACCCTCGTACACTTTATTAGGCCGTAGTCTTGGGCCTCCTGCCCTAGAGGGTGTAACAATTGCCGTCAATACGGTGTTACCTGGGACTGAAGCTAGTTCAGTCCCACCCCTTTTCTGACGATGGTTGTCCCGCCTGCAAGGTAGTTGCCTTTCCCTGGTCACCTGGTGTTGGGGCAGTTGCGGGGAACAGGGGCTCAGGATTTTAGTGTCCTGGTGACCCTCTTGATCGGGGTCACTAACCCCAATGTTGTATCCTCCTGGGGTGGTGGTGCGTTGGCGGCCCGGTGGTGGGGTGTGGGGTGGTGAGGTGGGAGGTCCGGCGGCGGGCACGGCGGGCATTTTACCACCCTCCGCTTTGTAAAAGTCACGACCCTGTGACTGGAGGTGGTAGGTGGTGGAGGTGGATGTCTGGTGGGCCGGGGTGAGGTGTTGGAGGAGGCTGACCCAGTGGGTGGTGAAGGTGTTAGGCTCCTGATGGGGGTTGAGAGTGAGCCGGAGGGAGGATGGGTGGTCAGTCCGGCGTAGGAGGCGGAGAAGGTGGGGGTCCCTCGGATTCTGACAGGTGGGCGGTCGTGGTGGCGCTATAGCACCCTCTCAATTTTCGTCTCTGGTTGTGGTGGTACGGTGGTGGTGGTTGTTTCCGCGGCGGTGAAGGTGGGAGTTGGTGATGGGTGGTGTGGTGCAGTGTTGGTGGTGGGCGTAGCGGGCGGTGATTGAGAGTGGTGGGTTGGAGGAGGTGGGGTAGCCGGAGGAGATGCAGGCGGAGGTGAGGTTGGTGAAGGATCAGAATCGGAGGAAGGTGGTGGTGGGTCAGGTAAGGGTGAAGTGGGGGAAGGGGTTTGTGGGTATGGTGAGGTTGAGGGTGGGGTGGGGGAGGTGAGCGAGGAAAGAGAGGCAGGTGAGAGTGAGGAGGAGGATGGTGTGATAGGGAAGGCGAATGAGTTGGCTGTGTTGGCGGGAAAAATGAGTGGCGGGGAAGTGATGGTGGCGGGTGGTGTGGGGTGGTAGGTGGGAGGGAGTAGACAGGAGGCGGTTTTGGGAAGTAGGTTGGGGAAGATGAGGTAAGGGTTCTAGGAGGTCTGTGAAGGGGGAGGCAGGCTTTGTGTTGGGGAGGAATAGGAAGGGGGAGGCGGTAGTAGTGGAGAAAGTGGTGTGTGAGGTGGGAAGGTTAGGAATAGGGGTAGGAATAGGGGAGGGCAAAATAGAAGAGATAGTGAGAGGAAAGGAAAAGGAAAGATGACGTTTCCCCCTGTCGTGGACTGGGGGAGATGTGAGGTGGCCCTCGTCATTACGGTGGGATGCGGGGGCAGTTGGGGGGCGCCTTCAGTGCCTTCCTCGTCTTGCATTCCTGCTTTGAGGCTTGCGGCAATCCGCGTATGGTGGGGAGGCTTGTAAGCGCTCTTGTGTTGTTTTGCTGCGCCGGGCAACTTTTAGCTGTTCACGAATGTCGTGGATTGGGCACTCAGGGCAGCAAGGAGAAAATTCCCACGGATTTACAGGGATGAGATCCGTGGGGAATTGCTTGATGTTCCCGATGCGTTTGGGGGAGGAGTGGACGGCTAGAAGGCGCCTTATTAGGTTGATTTCTTTATCCAGGTCTCCCGTCGGTTCATGTATTATGAAGTGGTTTTTAATGAAACCGGGGAGGGTCCTGAGGAGTTTGTGGAATATGAGTTGTTCCCGGGTTTTTGCGTCTGTGCCCGGGTACGCAGCGGTGACGGAGTAGTCCACCCTTCCCTCAATTGCTGCTTTTTCTCTCACATCTTCTATTCCCTCCTTCTTTTCGTTCAGTACTCCCTCTTTCTTTTATTTCCTCCATTCCCTCTTTCCTTTCCTCCATCACTCCCTCACTTTTTAACTTCCAATACTCCCTCCCTCCTTCCACTATTCCTTCACTCCGTTACTCCCTAACTCCATTCCTTCATCCTTCTATGCATTCTCTCCCTCCCTCCGTTATACCCTCTCTCCCTCCACTCATCCATCATTCTCTCCATTCCTCCACTCCCTGCCGCCTTTCACTGCTCCCTAATTCTTTCCATTCATCCACTCCCTCCATCCCTCCAAGTATTCCCTCCCTCACTCCTTCCATCCAACTATCTATCCTTCTAGCGAATCCCTCCACTCTCCCGTAACCGCAGCCCATCTTTTCCTTCCTCGTTCTCCATTTTTTCTTTCTCTTCTACCAACTTTCCCTCAAGGTTTTCCTCCATCCCCTATTCTTCTTGCCTCCCTCCCTCCACTAGCTGTCCTTCTCTCCCACTTCTCCTCCTACTTTCCTCTCCCTCCAATTTCCCTCACCCGTTCCCTCAATCTTTCTAACCCTCAGTCAATTACCTACTTTCCTTCCTCTGCCCCTCCATCCCTTCCTCTCCATCCCTCCATCCTGCCCTCCCGTTTTTCCCTTCCTCCATTTTCTCTCACTCTTCCTCATATCTACCTATCTATCCCTTCAGCTATACCCTCACTCCCTTCCTTTGAAAACCATTATTTTATACTCTCTCTCTCTCTCTCTCTCTCTCTCTCTCTCTCTCTTTTCATTAGTACAGATATTACCTCCCTCCATCTTCCACCTGCTCCTCCTTCTCCTCCTCCTTTCTTCCCCCATTCTGCTGTCCATCTCTCCATTTCTTCTCCTCCTCCTCCCTCACTTTTCTCTCTCCCTCCTCCTCATTCTCCACTTCTCTCTTCCTCCATCACTAACTCCCTTTCTAATTTTTTCATCCTCCCTCCTCTTCTTCCACTTTCTAACTCCCTCCTCCACCTCTTCCTCCTCTTCTCTTCTCTCTCCATACCTTCTACTCTCTTCCTTTCTTCGCTCACGTCGTTTACTTCATTCGCAAATACTGTATCTCCCTTCCTTCTCGCCCAATCACTTTTCTCTCTCTCCCGTTCCTCCCTACCGCTTCTCCCTCTCTCCCGTCTTGCTCTCCTTCTCTGCCTTCCACATTTTCTCCTTCATTTCTTCCTTTCTCCTTTCCTTCTCGCTTCCCCTCCCTCCATCTCTACCCCGACTCCAAATCACGGCTTTCATTTTTTTTTCCTCCAATCCATCTCTCTCTCTCTCTCTCTCTCTCTCTCTCTCTCTCTCTCTCTCTCTCTCTCTCTCTCTCTCTCGTTAACTGTTACATCCCCATTAACTAGTAGAAATGTTAATTATACAATGAAAACACTTTAACCATAATATGATCAGCTGAAAGTTCTGGGGACGAAGCTGTATAACATTATATTACCTCAGAAAAAAAGCAGTATACCCTAAAAGAAAGCGGAAGTCACCTTCGGCCGCCCGTTTATCTCCCACCTGACGTCATCAGAATGTGCGCACGAAGTGACCTTCTCTCCTTGGACCTTGGCCTGGATGAAGGTGTCATCGAGGCTTCCGTCGTATGTGAGGGCGTCTAGTTGCGATAAGGCTACAACTGTGCCCAGAGATGGCGTCGCTGCCTGTTTCACAATTTGTTTGAATTGATCCCATTTTAGTCTCGGGACGATTTTCGGAGTGACAGTGGCGATTATTTTACCCAGGTTAGGTAATGTGACTGCAATCTTTTCTTTGTCTGAGTCGAACCCTATGTCTAAGAGGAGTTTAACCATATCCAAGTACTCATCAATGTTACATTGGTCCGGGTTGAATTTCGGCAATTGAATGTGATGTTTGGCTGCCATTGTACAAGTTTCCTTTTATCGTTCCTCCGTGCTTTTACTCGGATCCAGAACCACCGCTTGCCACCAGTGTTATGCTGGTGTTTTTAAGGCGACTTCTCGTCCTAAAAACACTAGCGACTGAAGCGGGGTCCTCTTTCTAGACCGGAAGTAAAGCACCAACAAAGGAACAGGACATAAAAACCAGGCAGTACACCTTAACACATCTATAACCTTAATTCTAACCGTTACAATACAACACAGAGTGATATTTGAGATACAGGGGAACAGAGACACAGAGTTAACATTCAGCACCACAAAATATAGTTACACTCAGTGCACACTACAATGCTCATACAGGGATATCTTGAATTATATATGGTATTGTCTATGTGTCACTTTTAGGCAGGATATACACTGAACTGATCACAAAGGGGATAAACAAGATTGGGAGTTTGTAGGGGAAATATTACTATAAATAAGACAGGGTGCGGATAGCGACACTTGACACAGTCACCTGGTCACGGCGACACTCACACTCAGGCGACTTTGATGAATGGTCGTGGAGAAGGAAGACGTGTTTCTGAGCTCTCCTCTAGCTGCAGGGTTGCCTCACCGGCGTTAGCTTTTTCCTTTTACTCGCCACTAGGGCGTTTTTCAATAAAGTTAGGTTAGCTAGACCTCATTTTCCTCCCTGGCCTTAGTAGATATAGTAGGTGTCTATATCTAATTACTGAGATTGCCTTTGCTTACTCACCTCTGGAGTGTACCCCCCACTGATCGCTCTGGGGTGAGTGACACACAGGCGCGTCCTCCCGAGAGTGGTTTGAGAGGGTAATCTCAGACTAGGTGTGTTTTCCCCGGGCAATTTCTCCCTTGGTTGTTTTTCTCTTTCTTCCCACTTCCCCCTCACGGGGGAAGTGGTAACTATGGCGGACGCCACTACTGCCTCCCGTAGTCCTGACCGACCCCCGACTGCTGCACGGACGGACTGCCCCCAGACTGAACGGCCCCAGACACGTACCCGTCTTGACATTAACATACACAACGCCGAGTTTGTCATGATTCATGCGGTTAGTTCCACTCCCCTGTCCAGCCTCAATCCCTTCATCATCAAGAAGGTGATTGATGGGTGTGCAGGAGAAGGTGGAACAAGTGAAAAAACTTGCGAGTGGAGACCTTCTCGTAAAAACCAAGAATTCAGCTCAGGTCAAGGATTTGCTTAAACTGAGGAAGTTCCACTGTCACGATGTCCAAAAAACGATCCCGCACGCCATGAATTCCTGCAAGGGTGTTATCACCTGCAGGGATCTTGTGCTTATGGAGGAGGAAGAAATCGTACAGGAACTTGCTTAGCAAGATGTAATAGAGGCCAGATTCATCACAAGATTTTCGGAAGGCATAAGGACGAAGACCGCAACAGTTGTTTTGACTTTTGGAAAGGTATCTCTCCCAACCAATGTGAAAGTTGGATATGAAATAGTAAATGTCAGACCATACATCCCGAACCCCCTTCGTTGTGCAAAGTGTCAACTCTATGGACACCACGAAAAGGCTTGTCGGGCTTCCAACATTGTGTGTGGCAAGTGCGCGACTGTAGGTCACTCTGCTGACAACTGTACATCCGAGACTGAGTGCTGCTTTCACTGCAAGGATGCTCACTCCACTTCCTCGAGGGCTTGTCCCAAGTGGAAGGAGGAGAAAGAGGTCTGCACAGTGAAGGCAACTGAGGGCATTTCCTTTTACGATGCAAGGAAGAAGGTGAAGGAGTTGCATGCAACTCCCAAGCCTAATATCTCCTATGCATCGGCGGTTGTGTCCCGTCCCGTGATGTGCACCGTTGAGACACAGACTGACCTAACATTCGCTCCTCATGCCCCACGCCCTACCTCTCGGTCTAAGCCTCCTGTACGTTCCAACTCTCTGACAGACATCCCTGTTGCCACTTCATACTCTCAGGCTGCCACTGCTCCTTCGCAGTCAGTGCGGCCAAAACAGAAGCCTGACAAGTCAGATAAAATTAACTTGACCACCCTCACCAAACAGTCACGTCCTCATGTCCTTCCTGCTCCTAGTCCAGCGAGCGAGAGAAAGAATAGCTCTTCCTCGATGGATTCTGGGAGCCTTGTTATTGACGAGAATATGGAGATCTCCACGAGCAAGCACCGGGAAAGGTCCCCCGGTAGCCACTCGCCTGGTGGCGGGCGGCATAAAAAAACTAAGAGCACTGGCCACCCTCGTAAATCTTAAACCGTCGCTTTCACTGTATTACAGTGGAATTGTAGAGGTGTCGGGAATAAGTTACCAAATATAGCAATCTTGCTGTCAATACACAGGCCAGACGTTATTTGTTTACAGGAGACGCGCCTGGAGGATCACCCTGATCCTCCACAGTTAAAACACTACCACTCGTATAGAAGATATGAAGGTCACGGAGTCGCCATATACACCCACAAATCACACCCACAAACGGAAGTGATTCTAAATTCTACTCTGGAAGCTGTCGCGTGCAGAGTAAAATTTAATAACACGTATCTGTCTATTTGCTCTCTGTACTGTACTCCACACGGCCCCATTGATAGTGATGCTTTAAATTCACTACTATCCATTTCATGGACCGTGTATCATGGTTTTTCTCAAATATCTTTCAAACTAATCAATTGATCGGTATGATACTTTGACACAGTGTACATGACACCTCCCGCTAATTTTTGGTAATATACGGCATTGCCAAGTGGTGTTAGTGAAGGCGTTTACTCTTGACGTTTAAAGGCAAAGTCGCGTGAGCCCTGCAGGGCTAATCTACACAAACGAACGTCCGCTACCCCCCATCTCCTTCCTCTCCCTCCCTCTCTCCCTCCCTCCCTCTGTCTCACTGTTTCACTCTCTCTCTTTCTCTCAGCATTCCCCCCAATACCTGTATGTAACATACAATATGCAATAAAATACCGTTTACCATTATATTATTCAGTAGTAGCAGATAACTGGAAAGTTCTTAATGAAAAGGATATAGCGTGGTCTGACCTAACGACCATAATAGGCTAATGGTTAAGTTTTCCCAACGAGGGTGTCAGGTGCGGGGTTGTCTGTCGGCTGCAGCACTTGTAGTATACCTACTGACTGCATCAGGCTAGTGAAGGACACGGATGCCTCATCGCTGTCATGGCCGCCATGTTACTGTGTCCGCGTCGTTGCAGAAATGCAATTGCACTCCGACTCCTAACCATATACAGAATGGAGAAAGCTGACAATAGATTAAGGATTAATCTCAATAGGTAAGTGAATCTTCAAGTGTATAAATACATAACAACACACTCACACGCAAAAAGCACACACATATTGGTCACTCAATCAATCAATGCATCTATCTCCCTATCAAATTATCTATTACTTTGTCTCTATCTCACCCGTAGTATACAAAACGGTGGCTCACCATTATCCATTCAATAATTGCTACACTCGTTGTAGTAAATAGGTTGTTATCTATTGAAAGTATATATTTATGAAAACACAACAACAGTATTGTGACATTCTTTAATATTTCACGAATGCTTTACAGACTATGTTATTGTTTTTAACTGCATGCTTCTGTATGTATTCTACAATTGTAGTTTTTCCTGCACAGGCCTTATGATCGCGTAGCAGATGTCATGGGAATGACGGTGGGAGCAGTGCGTGCACTTGTACACCGCAACCCGGGTTCTCGCAGTGGTACACGAACACCACCACCTGGGACAGACACTCCCCTGCAACACCACCAGGCACACCGACACCCACCTCCACACCACGTCTCTTTGACAATTTTGCCATTGGTGCCATACGCCGCCATGTACATGGTGAATTTGCTAAGAAACATACTTTCACCATTAGCACGTTGACAGACGACTTACGGAAAAAGGACATCATCCCTAGTGAAACCTCAGACACAGCGGTGTGGCGATTACTACACAGCATGGGGTTGCGCTATAAGACCTCACAGAGGAAAATGTACGTACGCAAGGAGTCACTTGATATTGTGTGCTGGCGCATTGGCACTCTCCGATCACTCAGGGAATATCGGAAGGAGGGGAGACGAGTGGTATACGTTGATGAGACATGGTTCACCACGAGGATGCATCCCAGCAAGGAGTGGGTGGACACCTCACAGCCTGCGACCAGTGCCGCCTACAGTCGTCAGGTCCCGCCTGGAGAGGGTGAGCGCTTTGTGGTTGTTGCTGCGGGCACAGCTGACGGTTTTGTTGACGATGCATTCTTGTGC
The DNA here is from genome assembly GCF_032717465.1 of Coenobita brevimanus. Classification (NCBI taxonomy): domain Eukaryota; kingdom Metazoa; phylum Arthropoda; class Malacostraca; order Decapoda; family Coenobitidae; genus Coenobita; species Coenobita brevimanus. Next base: position 146,910 of record NW_027643558.1, read on the forward strand.
TTCCCAGCAAAAAACAAAAGTGGTGACTATCACGGCGAAATGAACAGTAATCTCTTCCTCCGCTGGCTGACGTCGCAGCTCCTTCCAGCCTTGCCTGAGCCATCAGTGCTGGTGCTTGACAATGCGCCATACCACAACCAGCTGAGTGAGGAAAGTCGCTGCCCTACCACCTCCACCATCAAAGCAGGCATCGTGGAATGGTTGACGTGCCGCCAGATACCATTCCCACCACACGCCACACGCCCTGAGTTGCTGCAGATCTGTAAGCAGAACCGGCCACAACCGCTGTACCAGATTGATGACGTCATCCGTGCATGGGGTCATGAAGTCGTCCGACTGCCACCAGCTCATCCTGAGCTCAACGCCATTGAGCAGGTCTGGGGTTCAATGAAAAAACATGTGCGTTCCTCACTGCAGCGGTTCACTCGGGCAGATCTGCAGGCCAGGATAGAGGAAGCCAAGCTTAGCGCAACAAGGGAGGTGTGGGAAGGTGCAGTGAGACGGTCCAGAGCCTTCGAGGATGAGTACTGGTGCACGGATAACATCCATAAGCGTGTAGATCCCGTAATTATCAACATCGAGAGTGATTCCGAGGATGATTTGTTCCTTGATAGTGACGAAGACTGTGAATAAACTTTCTGTAATATGCTCAGTTGTTTGCATCACTTTTCTACCTATTATGATATTTATTATGAGAGAGAGAGAGAGAGAGAGAGAGAGAGAGAGAGAGAGAGAGAGAGAGAGAGAGAGAGAATTTCATAAATCCATTACGGCCCTATTATGTTGTGTTGATTATATACCGTACCGTACTGGTTTGTAAGTTAAACTGTGTGATTTAATTTTGGATACCTTATCTTACCTGCTCGTAGTAAACACGTCGATATGGGGGGTAAAGGAATTAAGAGATCGTGATAGTAGGCACATTATATTGGGTGAATAAGGTGACGGTCATACGCTCTTTAGTCAACTCCCGTTTATATAACTTCAGGACATACAATAACAATGATTAAATGAACACAGACTCTACAAACAACAACATACTGTATTTATGATACCCGATACTAATCATTATAACATGATAGAGTGGACAGAGGGGGGGGGCACGGGAAGGCCAGCAGGAATGAGGGTTGAGGGGGGAAGTGAGGAGGGGGAGGGGGGAAATGAGGAGGGGGAAGGGAGAGGGGGGAGAGGGAGGGAGGTAGGGAGGGAGAGGAAGGGGATGGGGGGTAGCGGACGTTCGACTGTGTTGATTAGTCTGGCGACTCACGCGACTTTGCCTTTAAACGTCAAGAGTAAACGCCTTCAGTAACACCACTTGGCAATGCCGTATATTACCAAAAATTAGCGGGAGGTGTCATGTACACTGTGTCAAAGTATCATACCGATCAATTGATTAGTTTGAAAGATATTTGAGAAAAACCATGATACACGGTCCATGAAATGGATAGTAGTTGAACATCTACCTGGGAATAAGTTAGTGTTGGGCGACTTTAACGCCCATCACTATCAATGGGGTAGCTTGAGGATTGATGGTCGTGGGGAGCAAGTAGCCGACCTAATACTACAGTCCAACCTCTGTCTTCTGAACGATGGTAGAGCGACTCGTGTAGATGATCGTACTGGTAACTTTTCGGCCATTGACTTATCTTTGGCCTCCCCTGGTATACATCAAGATTTCTCATGGGACCCTTACGACGACTCCTTGGGAAGTGATCATTTACCCATCTGTCTTTCTTATACACGCGACATCATTTCGGACACTCCACCTCCAAAATTTAACTATAAGAAAGCAGATTGGGGATCCTTCTCAAGGATCGCCAATTTAGATATATCTGGGGAGACCATAGATGTTAAGGTCGAAAATATACCTACTTCCATATTACACGCAGCTGAGGCTGCTATTCCCAAGACTTCTACAGTTCAGGCGAAGCATAGAGCACATTGGTGGACGCCGGATTGCCGACAAGCATTAAGAAAACGCAATAGGAGATACAGGATTTTTGATAGTCAGCCCACTGAGAAAAATTTTATTGCATACAAACAGGCACGGGCTGAGGCAAGGAGAATAATAAGAAGGGCCAAACGTGACTCCTGGCGGTCCTTTGTGTCCACGGTGACTCGTACAACACCATTACGTAAAGTCTGGTCCACTATAAGAATATTAAATAATAAAGGCCCATACATACGTATCACCACCCTGCGGGTTAATAATAACATCTATGACGAGCCCGTGGACGTTGCTAACATCCTCGCCAGGAGTTTTTCTCATGTAAGTAGCTCAGCCAATTATGATCCGCGTTTTCAACATCATAAACGCACGGCTGAGCTACAGATATTAGACTTTGCCACAGAAGACGTAGGCTTCCCGTACAACCAAGAGTTTACGCTAGATGAACTGCTCCTTGCCCTAAAATCCTGTAAAGACACCAGCCCTGAACCAGACACCATCACGTATGGTATGATCCAGCATCTTAATCAGGACAACCTGATTAAGATGTTAGCATTGTACAATGAGATTTGGGCGTCTCGAACGTTCCCAAACTCATGGCACTTTGCGCTCGTCATACTGATACCCAAAGAGGCTGGTCGTCTTATGAATCCCACATCATTTCGTCCTATTGTGTTGACTTCTTGTCTATGTAAGGTCATGGAAAAAATGGTAAACAATAGGCTTCGTTTTGTTTTAGAGTCGAAGAATTTGTTAAATGATCAACAATGTGGCTTCCGTAAATACAGAAGTTCACTAGATCATTTAATGAATTTGGAGCATTGTATTGCAGAGGCATTTGCCAATAAAGAATTCATGATAGGGGTGTTCTTGGACATCCATAAAGCCTATGACATGACATGGCGACATGGTATACTAATGAAGCTCTATGCTTATGGTTTAAGAGGAAATTTGCCTATTTTTATTTCAAATTTCTTAAGGGACAGGACTTTCTGTCAAATTGCCCCGTAACGTAACATCGGATATATTTATCCAGGAAAACGGGGTGCCGCAGGGAAGTGTGCTTCAATCAATCAATCAATCATTTCCTGTGGCACCCTCGGGGATGCATAGGGCCTCGATGAACTCACACCACCACATCCT